>NC_086318.1:172946959-173249074 GCF_036172605.1 Pelobates fuscus | reverse complement strand
ATATGGTGCAGAATATACCAAAAAACCTGCATTCTCGTAACACCGGAGGACCATCCGTTAGCCGAACCATCTCCCGGAGTGTGTGTAAATAAGTGGGGGTCTCCCCCCGTTATACCTCTGTGAGTATTTCTCGCGTGTGTTACAGCGGTCCGGATCCAGTAGATCCATTACAGGAGGTAGAATAGAGGGAACCGTCTAAATAATTATATCTTGCATGACCAGGCAGTCCTCTAGAACGAAGACAGTAGCATGGATGCCATCTCTAATTGAATGCAGGAGGGACGCCCCTCTATGTAGTCATCAACGTCTTGCACCAAAACAAGCCTGAGTGATGAACAAGTGGCCGGTGCTGTAGAGCGTCGAGTGTATGAGAGAGCCGCGCTCTCTACAAATGTGATCGCATACCGTGATAGCGTCTGGCAGCTAGCCTGAGCGGGCCGCACCCGTTAATAACCAACAGCAGAGTCTACATCCATGACCGGTTCTCTCTATGAGAACGCGTCCTCCAAACCTGTCCTCTGTACCCAGCCCAGTATCTGGTAGAGGTCGAGGAAAGGGCTGCGCCCTCTAATAACAAATCAGTATCCGGTTCTGTATCTAAGAGGGTCCGCCCTCTGTTCCTGAAAATAAACATACTTGGATCAAGCTGATGGAGGGCCGCACTCTCCTGTGATGCAAACTCCCTAGCGACTCAGGGTGACCAAACTGCAGGGTACACCACTTATAAATGTCAGCATAAGGCTGAGGGCAATCTTCGGAAAACAACGATGGAAAAACTATCAACCGACTATCCGGATCCCGTGCGCGGGGTCCGGGAAGACCGTTGGTAGTCCGAGGAAAGCTGGAGACGTTCTCCGCAATCCACGAGTGCCTGGGAGGTCGGAGGAGGTCAATTCAGGCCTCTCGACGACCCGAGCGAAAAAGGGAAGGAAGACATGAAAGAACAAAAAGGCAACAATAAACGTAGATAAGAGTAAATACACCAATTCTCGGATAGAAGGCAAATAGCCGACCGGAAGGCAATAAAAGCACGTCCCACTGGACAGGGCCAGGAGCTAACCCAACGCGGGAAAAAAATATAGACACCTATAGGTATTCCGGGAGGCAGATACGGAGTAGCTGGTAAAGACAAGGAAAAAACACAGCTTTCTCCTGTAGGCGTCTGAGTACCGGTCACTGCCTGTGCGAAGTTCTCCTTGGCGATGTGCCGTCGCCGGTTTGGAATAAACCGGGGATGTGTCCGGGGATGTGTCCGGGTATTCATAAGAAACTTTGCCCTCAGGCATGAGGTTTAGGGCCTTCACCCTTCCCACCATATTCAGATGGTCGTATACCGGTGTCCTCTTGGACACTATGGCAAAAAGTGTTTGTCCGGACACCTGCCTATCTCCATGTCACTGGTGGGCACTGGATTATCCTCAGAGATATTCCCCCAGGCCTGCGGCCAAAAGGGGTTCAGTACCAATAGTGCAAGCCTGTCAGTAGGGTACAGGCCCAGCAGGCCAAACGAATGGACACAGAATGGTTAGCCAAGCAAATAGGCACAGATATAGCAGGCCATTCAAGTAGGCACCGACATAGCAGGCCATTCTTATGGGCACAGACCTAGCAGGCCGTTATTAAGGGCACAGACATAGCAGGCCATTCTTATGGGCACAGACATAGCAGGCCATTCTTATGGGCACAGACATAGCAGGCCATTCTTATGGGCACAGACATAGCAGGCCATTCTTATGGGCACAGACATAGCAGGCCATTCTTATGGGCACAGACATAGCAGGCCATTCTTATGGGCACAGACATCGCAGGCCATTCTTATGGGCACAGACATCGCAGGCCATTCTTATGGGCACAGACATAGCAGGCCGTTCTTATGGGCACAGACATAGCAGGCGTTCTTATGGGCACAGACATAGCAGGCCATTCTTATGGGCACGGACATAGCAGGCCGTTCTTATGGGCACAGACATAGCAGGCCGTTCTTATGGGCACAGACATAGCAGGCCGTTCTTATGGGCACACACATAGCAGGCCGTTCTTATGGGCACAGACATAGCAGGCCGTTCTTATGGGCACAGACATAACAGGCCGTTCTTATGGGCACAGACATAGCAGGCCAATCCTGGGTTGTATATTATATCATATGAGTATCTGTTATTTAGATAGCGCTACCCAATCCACAGCGCTTTACCATGGGTCTTGGAAGAGTAATGGGGACCTCTGAGCTAGGGTAGAGTTCCCCAAAATTTGTAGCTCCTCAGAGCACCCTGACATAGGGCCCCCAGACGTCAACCCTTTTAGACAGCGTAATGCAGTGAGAATAAACTTGAACCGGGACTGGCGGTCCCTGAATGCCCAGCAGGCAAATAGCGGTATCCCAGCTGTATTGTTATAAGCAGAAGTAGTTTCAGTGATTACCCCGTCCACGAAAGTAAGCTACATTGAGCGATACTCTCCTTAAACTGTGAATTGGAATGCATCTGCTCACACAGATCTGTTTGATGTTTCCATCATTAATATAGATACCATCATCATATCTGAAAATATTGTATAGTATCAGTCTGTAACTCACAGCAATCCGTGATCTACACTGTCAGCACGATAAACACTGTCAGTAGAACTCCCAGGAAACTGTGATATACATCTGGCAGCAAAAACGCACAGCAATCTGTTTGCCATAATAGGGTCAGGTGTACCATGCGCAAAAGGGGTCAGACGTAGGCCCCTGATACAGTAGATATGGCGTATGCAGGGTACAGGTTCCCACTGGAAGTAAGTGTATGAAGGAAGGAGCCAGTGGTAAAATAAGGCCTGTGTCACAGACAGAGCATTATATGGATACTGTCTATAGGCTGTACCCCAATCTAGAAAAATAAATCATATATACACATATCTCAACATCTATACACACACACACACACACACACATATATACATATATATACAAAAACATACACCCACACATACATACACCTGGATATAGAAAAACTCATGGTAAAAATGTCAAATACTGTCCCATGTAGAAGGTGTCAGCTCATAGCTGTATTAAGTCCCCCAAAGAAAAAGCTGACGTGCAGCGGTTAAACGCTGAGCTGGTGGAGGCAGACCTCCAACAAGTAATGCACCGACGGGGGAGGCGCCGCGAGCGGTCGCACTCCCTCCCGGTCGGACTCTCCCCCACCCGGTCGGACACATGCGGTCCGCGGGCGGAGGCGGCCGCGGCCACGTGGGGAAGAAGATCCGGCCGCTGGGTACTCGTGTTGCGTACGCGAGTGCCCTCGCGACCGGAAAACCACATGGGACCGCCGGAGATGAAACTGCGCGGTCCCGGAGCTCGGGGGTCGAAGGAGGCAGGAGTAGTCAGCCTCCTGAAGCCCCCGAGCGGCACGTACAGCGCCAGGCAAGGGCACATAACCGAGAAAAACAGGCATACAAACAAAATGTGAAACGGACAGGGGGGTGGGCACAAGTCTAAGGAAAAGACAGCAAGGACCCCAAAGCCCCCACAAACATACACAAGGGAAATACAGTGAAAGCCTGAAGTACAGGCACTAAGAAAAACCCCACAAAGATATATAACAGTATATTGGAGTAAAAACCCACAAAGATATATAACAGTATATTGGAGTAAAAACCCACAAAGATATATAACAGTATATTGGGATAAAAACCCACAAAGATATATAACAGTATATTGGGATAAAAACCCACAAAGATATATAACAGTATATTGGGATAAAAACCCACAAAGATATATAACAGTATATTGGAATAAAATCCCACAAAGGCATAAACAGTATAGAAAAGAATACATCTAACAAGGGCAAAATAAATAACTGAACATAGATTAAATCCCACAAGGGCAATCTAAAATATAGAAAATAAAATACTGAAAATAAGAACAAAACCCAAAGCCACCCACTATAAGCAGGAGGCAGAGGTACTCTGACCTGTACTGATGCGGAGCAGCAAAGAAAGAGAAAATGATGCATGGGGAGGGGAGTTTTATAGTACCTAACTTTTTTCTGATTGGTTGTTTTTTCTGTGCTGCTGTGGAGTTCTAGTAAAGAGAGACTTAAGCAAATCCGAAGCCTCCTGTCATGTTATAAAATTAAAATTTAACAGTTACCACCACACACTTTCTCCAATTTTTTGACTAAAACGATTGCATCTAAGGGATCAAAACACTCCATATACAATACCCTGGGGGTGTCAACTATTCAAATATATGCACGCTCATGGCAAGAAAATACATTGGGATATCTTAAAAGGCCCCCAAAAAGAAGATAGGCAAAGAAGATATGTAAAATTTGAAAAACACGTCAGACGTTTTGCCTTGGACTCCAAAACAACCCGACATACTTATGCATGTACTTATCGCTGTACTCAGGAGATGTTGCTGAACACATATTTGTGTGTTCTTTGGCAGTAACACCTAACAGGAGCTGAGAATCTATGCCTAAAGTAGAATGTGTGTGAAAAATAACACAACCAAATGACTACCCAAACGTTTGACAGGGACTGGTGGTAGAATTAGTGCATGTAAAGTGTTAAAATGCCACCACGTGAAATGCCCTAGGGTGTCTATGTTTTAAATTACATTGGCCGGCTTCAAAAATGTCCCAAATGGGACATGGGTGCATGATGACCAGCTGTGTTTTTTTCAATTTTTCATAATATTTTACTTTTTTTTCTACTAAATTATATGTATGATGAAAATATTGGTATCTTTAGAAAGACCATTTAATGGCGAGAAAAACGGGATATAATATGTGTGGGTACAGTAAATAATTAAGAGGAAAATTACAGCTAAACACAACCACCGCAGAAATGTAAAATAAGCCCTGGTTCTTAATGGTAATAAAATTGAAAAATGGCCTGGTCACTAAGGGGTTAAAAAAAATATGAACATGTGAGGTGTGATTCAGAGATTTATGACAGATAACAGTGTTACAATGTCACTATTGATACATTTTAAAAATATAAATTTTGAAATAGTGATGTACCGAACTGTCCGCTGGCGAACAGTTCCCGGCGAACTTAGCGTGTTCGCGTTCGCCACCGCGGGCGAACACATGGGCGGTTCGATCCGCCCCCTATTCGTCATCATTGGGCAAACTTTGACCCTGTGCCTCTCGGTCAGCAGACACATTCCAGCCAATCAGCAGCACTCCCTCCCTTCCACACCCTCCAACCTCCCTCCCAGCATCCATTTTCGATTCATTCTGAAGCTGCATGCTTAGTGAGAGGAGGGAAAGTTTAGCTGCTGCTGATTAGATAGGGAAATTGATAGCTAGGCTAGGGTATTCAGTGTCCACTACAATCCCGAAGGACTCATCTGATCTCTGCTGTAAGGACAGCACCCCAAAAAGCCCTTTTTAGGGCTATAACATCAGGCTGCTTTTTTTTTTTTTTCCTGTGTAATGTAATTGCAGGTGCCTGCCTGCCAGCTTCTGTGTGAGGTTCACATTGGATACTGTGCCTACTTGCCCAGTGCCACCACTCATATCTGTTTTAACAATTGGTTAAGCTTTAGATTTAAAATAAATAATTTGTTTTCACTGTAATAGAAGAGCAGTTGCCTGCCTGCCAGCTTCTGTGTCAGGTTGGATGCCTTGCCCATTTGCACTGTCAGTGCCACCACTCATATCTGTTTTAACAATTGGTTAAGCTTTAGATTTTAAATAAATAATTTGTTTTCACTGTAATAGAAGAGCAGTTGCCTGCCTGCCAGCTTCTGTGTCAGGTTGGATGCCTTGCCCATTTGCAAAGTCAGTTCCACCACTCATATCTGTTTTAACAATAGCTTAAGCTTTAGATTTTAAAGAAATCATTTTTTTTCACTGTAATAGAAGATCAGTTAGTTGTCTGCAAGCGTCTGGGTGTCAGGCCTACTTCAGCGTGTGCTCTGCAGACCTGTGCCAGCGTGCTTTGACAGTTGCCAATCATATCTGGTGTCTCTTTAGCGTGCTTTTACAAAGAAAAAAGGTTTCCAGTGTAAGCTAATAGCAGACAGTCAGTGTCCTTCAAGCGGCTCTGTCAGGCCTTCCTTCAGCGTGTGCCCTGCACAACCCTGCCAGCGTACTTTGACAATTGCCACTCATATCTGGTGTCTCTATAGCGTGCTTTTACAAAGAAAAAAGGTTTCCAGTGTAAGCTAATAGCAGCCAGTCAGTGTCCTTCAAGCGGCTCTGTCAGGCCTTCCTTCAGCGTGTGCCCTGCACAACCCTGCCAGCGTACTTTGACAATTGCCACTCATATCTGGTGTCTCTATAGCGTGCTTTTTCAAAGAAAAAAGGTTTCCAGTGTAAGCTAATAGCAGCCAGTCAGTGTCCTTCAAGCGGCTCTGTCAGGCCTTCCTTCAGCGTGTGCCCTGCACAACCCTGCCAGCGTACTTTGACAATTGCCACTCATATCTGGTTTCACTGTAATCTACATTTCACTGTAATAGAAGAGCAGTTGCCTGCCTGCCAGCTTCTGTGTGAGGTTCACAGTGGATACTGTGCCCTCTTGCCCAGTGCCACCACTCATATCTGTTTTTTCACTGTAATAGAAGAGCAGTTAGTTGTCTGCAAGCGTCTGGGTGTCAGGCCTACTTCAGCGTGTGCTCTGTACACCTGTTCCAGCGTGCTTTGACAGTTGCCAATCATATTTAGTGTCTCTTTAGCGTGCTTTTACAAAGAAAAAAGGTTTCTAGTGTAAGCTAATAGCAGCCAGTCAGTGTCCTTCAAGCGGCTCTGTCAGTCCTTCCTTCAGCGTGTGCTCTCCAGAACTGTTCCAGTGCACATTGCCAATCATATCTGGTGTCTCTATAGCGTGCTTTTAAAACCAAAATTAGTTTTTCACTGTTATAGATTGAATAGCAGTTATTTGTCTTCAAGCGGGTGTCTCAGGCCTACAGTGTGTGCTCTGCAGAACTGTCCCAGTGCACATTGCCAATCATATCTGGTGTCTCTATAGCGTGCTTTTAAAACCAAAATTTGTTTTTCACTGTTATAGATTGAATAGCAGTTACTTGTCTTCAAGCGGGTGTCTCAGGCCTACAGTGTGTGCTCTGCAGAACTCTTACAGTTCACATTGCCAATCATATCTGGTCTCACAGTAGCTTGCACTTATAGTACAACTAATCCCCCAAAAAATGACAGGCAGAGGCAGGCCACCCCGCAGGGGCCATCGTGGTCGTGGTGCTGTGATTCCCTTTTGCCCTAGAATAATACCCAGTTTTCAGAAGCCACGTACCCTGAGCTTGAAAAGTTCTGAGGACATAGTTGACTGGCTAACACAGGACACCCAATCTTGTACAGCCTCCGCTCGGAACCTTGACGCACCATCCTCCTCCAGCTTAGCTTCAGGCACCACAGCCACTTTACTTGGTATGTCAGAGGAGTTATTCACACACCCGTTTGAAGAAATGAGTGATGCGCAACCATTATTGCTAGAGGATGTAGATAACAGGGATATGTATCAGGCAGGCAGCATTAAACACATGGAGGTACGGTGTGATGATGATGATGTTGTACCCGCTGCTGCTTCCTTTTCTGAGTTGTCAGATACAAGCGAAGCGGTTGATGATGACGATGCGTCCATGGATGTCACGTGGGTGCCCGTTCGGCAAGAAGAAGAACAGGGTGAAAGTTCAGATGGGGAGACAGAGAGGAGGAGGAGACGAGTTGGAAGCAGGGGGGGGTCGTCGCAAGGAGCTAGTGGCACAGTCAGACAGCATGCATTGGCACCCGGGGTCAGCCCGACAGCACGCCAATCAATGCATGCTGTGTCCACCACCAGAATGCCGTCATTGCAGAGCTCAGCAGTGTGGCATTTTTTTTGTGTGTCTGCCTCGGACAACAGCGATGCCATTTGCAACCTGTGCCAAAGGAAACTGAGTCGTGGGAGGTCCAACACCCACCTAGGTACAACTGCTTTGCGTAGGCACATGATCTCACATCACAAACGCCTATGGGATCAACACATGAGTACAAGCAGCACGCCTACTCTAAGCCGCCATCCTCCTCCTGGTCTAGCATCTTCAGCCACGTCAACCACTGCTGTCCTTCTTGCCCCCTCTCAACCATCCGCCACTCCGTCTCCCGCCTTGAGCAGTTCCCGCTCATCTGCCCACAGTCATGTGTCTGTCAAGGACATGTTTGAGCGTAAGAAGCCAATGTCACCAAGTCACCTCCTTGCCCAGCGTCTGACAGCTGGCTTGTCCGAACTATTAGCCCGCCAGCTTTTACCATACAATCTGGTTGAGTCTGAGGCGTTCAAAAAATTTGTAGCTATTGGGACACCGCAGTGGAAGGTACCCGGCGGGAATTTCTTTTCACAAAAGGCAATCCCCAACTTGTACTCGATTGTGCAAAAGGAAGTCATGGCATGTCTGGCACACAGTGTTGGGGCAAGGGTCCATCTGACCACTGATACCTGGTCTGCAAAGCATGGTCAGGGCAGGTATATCACCTACACTGCGCATTGGGTAAACCTGCTGACGGCTGACAAGCAAGGAATGCGTGGCATTGCAGAGGAGTTGGTGACACCGCCACGAATTGCAGGCAGTCCTGCTGCCACCTCATCTACTCCTCCTACTCCATCCTCTTCCATAACCTCCTCGGCTGAGTCCTCTTGTGCTGCTGCGTCTTGCTCCACATCAACGGCACCCCCCCAGCTCCCCAGGTACTATTCCACATCCCGGATACGGCAGTGTCACGCCGTCTTGGGTTTGACTTGCTTGAAAGCAGAGAGTCACACCGGACAAGCACTCCTGTCCGCCCTGAATGCACAGGTGGAAAAGTGGCTGACTCCGCAGCAACTGGATATCGGCAAAGTGGTGTGTGACAACGGAAAGAATTTGATAGCGGCATTGAAGTTGGGCAAGTTGACACATGTGCAGTGCATGGCACATGTGTGTAATCTGATCGTACAACGCTTTGTGCATAAGTACACAGGCTTACAGGACGTCCTGAAGCAGGCCAGGAAGGTGTGTGGCCATTTCAGGCGTTCCTACACGGCCATGGCTCACTTTGCCGATATCCAGCGGCGAAACAATATGCCAGTGAGGCGCTTGATTTGCGACAGCCCTACACGTTGGAATTCCACACTCCTAATGTTCGACCGCCTGCTCCAACAAGAAAAAGCTGTTAATGAATATTTGTATGACCGGGGTGCTAGGACAGCCTCTGGGGAGCTGGTAATTTTTTTGCCACGTTACTGGACGCTCATGCGCAATGCCTGTAGGCTCATGCGTCCTTTTGAGGAGGTGACAAACCTAGTCAGTCGCACCGAAGGCACCATCAGCGACATCATACCATTTGTTTTCTTCCTGGAGCGTGCCCTGCGAAGAGTGCTGGATCAGGCTGTAGATGAGCGTGAAGAGTTGTGGTCACCATCACCACCAGAAACAGCCTTATCAGCATCGCTTGCTGGACCTGCGGCAACGCTGGAAGAGGATTGTGAGGAAGAGGAGTCAGAGGAGGAATGTAGCTTTGAGGAGGAGGAGGAGGAGGAGCAAGACCAAACACAACAGGCATCCCAGGGTGCTCGTTGTCACCTATCTGGTACCCGTGGTGTTGTACGTGGCTGGGGGGAAGAACATACCTTCAATGACATCAGTGAGGAGGAGGAACGGGAAATGAGTAGCTCGGCATCCAACCTTGTGCAAATGGGGTCTTTCATGCTGTCCTGCCTGTTGAGGGACCCTCGTATAAAAAGGCTGAAGGAGAACGACCTGTACTGGGTGTCCACGCTACTAGACCCCCGGTATAAGCAGAAAGTGGCGGAAATGTTACCGAATTACAACAAGTCGGAAAGGATGCAGCATTTGCAAAATAAATTAAAAAGTATGCTTTACACAGCGTATAAGGGTGATGTCACAGCACAACGGGAATCTAACAGGGGGAGAGGTGGAAGTCATCCTCCTCCTCCTCCCACGACCACGCCGGCAAGGACAGGACGCTTTAAAGACGTGTTGTTGATGGAGGAAATGCGGACCTTTTTAAGTCCTATGCATCGCCACAGCCCTTCGGGATCCACCCTCAGAGAGCGACTCGACCGACAGGTAGCAGACTACCTCGCCTTAACTGCAGATATCGACACTCTGAGGAGCGATGAACCCCTTGACTACTGGGTGTGCAGGCTTGACCTGTGGCCTGAGCTATCCCAATTTGTGATAGAACTTCTGGCCTGCCCCGCTTCAAGTGTCCTGTCAGAAAGGACCTTCAGTGCAGCAGGAGGTATTGTCACTGAGAAGAGAAGTCGCGTAGGTCAAAAAAGTCTAGATTACCTCATCTTTATTAAGATGAATGAGGGATGGATCCCGAAGGGACTGACACTGGGCGATACATTCGCTTAAAAAAGGCCTGATGAGATGAGCTGCCTTGGGCTAAAAATGGTCCACACGCTGCTGTATTTTAGCTCTGAATGACGTTTGACTTGCGTGACTTATCCGCCACCAACTAGGGTTCAAGCCGCCATGTTTTAGGGCACAATCTGCCAGTGAAACAAACATCAATTTTTCTGGCCTCTGCTACAGCAGCGGCTGCAACAATACCAAATTTTTCAGGCATGTGTACATGCCTAATTTTTAGGCCCACTGGTGCAGCACTGTGGCTTCAAAAACCAAACCAAAAAAAATCCTCCAAGATGGCACCAATATACCAGTGGTCTAAGCATCTTCCCACCTTGGCCTAAAAAGGGGAGGTGATTCAACAATTAAAAATCTCTGCCATTTACACGTCCACTGATAGGAGACGCGGAAGGTATTAAACTGATATGAACAATACTAAACTCACCACTCCTATCTGGTGGCACATTAGCTTGCCCGCGCAGTGCCCCAAATTTCAATTAAGAGGACCGACCAAGCATCTTCTTCCATCTCCCTGTTACTTAAATCAATGCCATATCCATAGAAATTGTACATAATATCCAGGAGAGTTTTACAGGGCCATATCTTGTCGCCTGTTGAAAGAGGTGACCTTGCTCGGGTCCCAGGTGTGCGGTTCCTAAAATGGCTGCCATATACATGTCCTCTGATAGGAGACGCGGAAGGTATTAAACTGATATGAACAATACTAAACTCACCACTCCTATCTGGTGGCACATTAGCTTGCCCGCGCAGTGCCACAAATTTCAAGTAAGAGGACCGACCAAGCATCTTCTTCCATCTCCCTGTTACATAAATCAATGCCATATCCATAGAAATTGTACATAATATCCAGGAGAGTTTTACAGGGCCATATCTTGTCGCCTGTTGAAAGAGGTGACCTTGCTCGGGTCCCAGGTGTGCGGTTCCTAAAATGGCTGCCATATACACGTCCACTGATAGGAGACGCGGAAGGTATTAAACTGATATGAACATTTACTAAACTCACCACTCCGAGTGCTGTTATTTATTAATTTTTTTGTGGTGAGGCTTTACAGGACAGAGTGCTTCTCCACGGGACATGTTAACTCACGGGCAGCTGGCTCATCAAGGAACCAGAGCAGCTTGAACGAGGTGACCTTGCTCGGGTCCCAGGTGTGCGGTTCCTAAAATGGCTGCCATATACACGTCCACTGATAGGAGACGCGGAAGGTATTAAACTGATATGAACAATACTCCACTCCTATCTGTAGGTCCGTCCCATTGTGATTTATGCCCCCCACCCACCGTGCAGGGATGGGGGCCAGGGGGGAGGAAAGTAGGCCCCCCCATTGTGATTTATGGCCCCCACCCACCGCGCAGGGGTGGGGGCCGAGGGGGGAGGACAGTAGGTCCCCCCATTGTGATTTATGGCCCCCACCCACCGCGCAGTGGTTGGGGAGGACAGTAGCTCCCCCCAGTGTGTATCATGGGCTTTGAGGACAGGTGTCAATCCATACCTGCCAAGTGACCCTATGTAGGGGGAACAGTCCCTATTCTGCTCTGTGTCAGTGTGTATCATGGTCTCTGTGGACGGGGAACAGTCTCTATTCTGCTCTGTGTCAGTATGTATCATGGTCTCTGTGGACGGTGAACAGTCTCTATTCTGCTCTGTGCCAGTGTGTATCATGGTCTCTGTGATCAGGGAACAGTCTCTATTCTGCTCTGTGTCAGTGTGTATCAGGGGCTTTGAGGACAGGTGTCAATCCATACCTGCCAAGTGACCCTATGTGAGGGGTAACAGTCCCTATTCTGCTCTGTGTCAGTGTGTATCATGGTCTCTGTGGATGGGGAACAGTCTCTATTCTGCTCTGTGTCAGTGTGTTTCATGGTCTCTGTGGACGGGGAACAGTCTCTATTCTGCTCTGTGTCAGTGTGTATCATGGACTCTGTGGACAGGGAACAGTCTATATTCTGCTCTGTGTCAGTGTGTATCAGGGGCTTTGAGGACAGGTGTCAATCCATACCTGCCAAGTGACCCTATGTAGGGAGAACAGTCCCTATTCTGCTCTGTATCAGTGTGTATCATGGTCTCTGTGGACAGGGAACAGTCTCTATTCTGCTCTGTGTCAGTGTGTATCAGGGGCTTTGAGGACAGGTGTCAATCCATACCTGCCAAGTGACCCTATGTAGGGGTAACAGTCCCTATTCTGCTCTGTGTCAGTGTGTATCATGGTCTCTATGGATGGGGAACAGTCTCTATTCTGCTCTGTGTCAGTGTGTTTCATGGTCTCTGTGGACGGGGAACAGTCTCTATTCTGCTCTGTGTCAGTGTGTATCATGGACTCTGTGGACAGGGAACAGTCTCTATTCTGCTCTGTGTCAGTGTGTATCAGGGGCTTTGAGGACAGGTGTCAATCCATACCTGCCAAGTGACCCTATGTAGGGAGAACAGTCCCTATTCTGCTCTGTGTCAGTGTGTATCATGGTCTCTGTGGACGGGGAACAGTCTCTATTCTGCTCTGTGTCAGTGTGTATCATGGTCTCTGTGGACGGTGAACAGTCTCTATTCTGCTCTGTGTCAGTGTGTATCATGGTCTCTGTGGACAGGGAACAGTCTCTATTCTGCTCTGTGTCAGTGTGTATCAGGGGCTTTGAGGACAGGTGTCAATCCATACCTGCCAAGTGACCCTATGTAGGGGGGACAGTCTCTATTCTGCTCTGTGTCAGTGTGTATCATGGTCTCTGTGGACGGGGAACAGTCTCTATTCTGCTCTGTGTCAGTGTGTATCATGGTCTCTGTGGACAGGGAACAGTCTCTATTCTGCTCTGTGTCAGTGTGTATCAGGGGCTTTGAGGACAGGTGTCAATCCATACCTGCCAAGTGACCCTATGTAGGGGGGACAGTCTCTATTCTGCTCTGTGTCAGTGTGTATCATGGTCTCTGTGGACGGGGAACAGTCTCTATTCTGCTCTGTGTCAGTGTGTATCATGGTCTCTAAAGACAGGTGTCAATCCATATCTGCCAAGTGACCCTAAGTAGGGGGAACAGTCTCTATTCTGCTCTGTGTCAGTGTGTATCAGGGGTTTTGAGGATAGGTGTCAATCCATATCTGCCAAGTGACCCTATGTAGGGGGAACAGTCTCTATTCCGCTCTGTGTCAGTGTGTATCAGGGATTTTACTATCTTTATTCAGATTCAAAAATTACAATTCCAGGAAAAATTTAACAAACATTTACAAGAACATGTTATGCACATCATAGAAACAACGTGAACCTCTTTAAAGCCACAAACTTAAGACAAAAAGTATGTACACACAATGTGTAAGGGTTTGAAAGAATATTCTGAATCCTTACATGTTTACTTTATCGTTTGTTTGATTTTTGTGAACCATATATAAACTACAAGCAGCGTGAAAACTATAAAAACTCAAGTGGCCATGCTGATCAAATTAAATAGTATGCTTTACACAGCGTATAAGGGTGATGTCACAGCACAACGGGAATCTAACAGGGGAAGAGGTGAAAGTCATCCTCCCCCTCCCACGACCCCGCCATATCTGCCAAGTGACCCTATGTAGGGGTAACAGTCTCTATTCTGCTCTGTGTCAGTGTGTATCATGGACTCTGTGGACAGGGAACAGTCTCTATTCTGCTCTGTGTCAGTGTGTATCATGGTCTCTAAAGACAGGTGTCAATCCATATCTGCCAAGTGACCCTATGTAGGGGGAACAGTCCCTATTCTGCTCTGTGTCAGTGTGTATCAGGGGTTTTGAGGACAGGTGTCAATCCATATCTGCCAAGTGACCCTATGTAGGGGTAACAGTCCCTATTCTGCTCTGTGTCAGTGTGTATCATGGTCTCTGTGGACGGGGAACAGTCTCTATTCTGCTCTGTGTCAGTGTGTATCATGGTCTCTGTGGACAGGGAACAGTCTCTATTCTGCTCTGTGTCAGTGTGTATCAGGGGCTTTGAGGACAGGTGTCAATCCATACCTGCCAAGTGACCCTATGTAGGGGGGACAGTCTCTATTCTGCTCTGTGTCAGTGTGTATCATGGTCTCTGTGGACGGGGAACAGTCTCTATTCTGCTCTGTGTCAGTGTGTATCATGGTCTCTGAGGACAGGTGTCAATCCATATCTGCCAAGTGACCCTATGTAGGGGGAACAGTCTCTATTCTGCTCTGTGTCAGTGTGTATCAGGGGTTTTGAGGACAGGTGTCAATCCATATCTGCCAAGTGACCCTATGTAGGGGGAACAGTCTCTATTCCGCTCTGTGTCAGTGTGTATCAGGGATTTGACTATATTTATTCAGATTCAAAAATTACAATTCCAGGAAAAATTTAACAAACATTTACAAGAACATGTTATGCACATCATAGAAACAACGTGAACCTCTTTAAAGCCACAAACTTAAGACAAAAAGTATGTACACACAATGTGTAAGGGTTTGAAAGAATATTCTGAATCCTTACATGTTTACTTTATCGTTTGTTTGATTTTTGTGAACCATATATAAACTACAAGCAGCGTGAAAACTATAAAAACTCAAGTGGCCATGCTGACCAAATTAAATAGTATGCTTTACACAGCATATAAGGGTGATGTCACAGCACAACGGGAATCTAACAGGGGAAGAGGTGAAAGTCATCCTTCCCCTCCCACGACCCCGCCATATCTGCCAAGTGACCCTATGTAGGGGTAACAGTCTCTATTCTGCTCTGTGTCAGTGTGTATCATGGTCTCTGAGGACGGGGAACAGTCTCTATTCTGCTCTGTGTCAGTGTATATCAGGGGCTTTGAGGACAGGTGTCAATGTTAGGTGATTTCTGCCCTTTATGGATTAAAAGCAGACTCTGCATCAACTGTGTAATTTTCCATGGGAGTTTTGCCATGGATCCCCCTCCGGCATGCCACAGTCCAGGTGTTAGTCCCCTTGAAACAACTTTTCCATCACTTTTGTGGCCAGCAAGAGTCCCTGTTGGTTTTAAAATTTGCCTGCCCATTGAAGTCAATGGCGGTTCGCGCGGTTCGCCGGTTCGCGAACATTTGAGGAAGTTCGCGTTCGCCGTTCGTATTTTGAAACAGCATTGTCCTACTTGGAATTTTAGTTGTACTCGAGCTTTCTTTCTGCAGTACACAAAAGCAGTCAAAGTAAGTTAATTAAGTAACTGTGTCAGTGATTATTTTTTTTTCCTTCACAATCAGCACTGAAGTGAACTGTTGTGAGATTGATTAGACAAATTGGTTTAGTTTAATTTGTTTTGTTCAGTACAGCAGCTAGTGAAAGTAACCTGTTGTTGTTTTTGGTTTGTTTTTATTATTAGTTTTGATTTGCTTTTCATCTTACTGTGTGACTGCAAGAACTCTTACAGCTGGCTTGTTTTTACTAGCAGTAGTTTACATTTAAATAATATTATCTTATTCACACCTCCCAAACTAATTTAAATAGTAATTTAAAAATAACTTTTTTCTAGCCTCTCTCTCTGCTTCTGGTACGTGCATGGTAAACATATTGTCAGACTGCAGTGCACACCTCCTAATGCACTCATCCTTGGTATCAAATGTGGGCTTCATTGTCTATCCCCTATGCCCACACTTTTGAGCTGTCAATTAAATATTAAAGGGGACATAGTATCCTTAATGGTGAGTCACAACATGGTGGAGCTTAAGGCAAGCTCTTCTTCCTTTGTCTAGCTTACTGGCCTTGAGCTCCACCCACTTGTCACAATTATCAAAAGTATAAAAATACATAAGACAAAGTAATCCCGATTTGTCTTGTTTTTTACAGTGCATTTGATCGCAAATGAAGAAATTAACAGATTCTGAAAGAAGAAGAGAAACAATAGGAGAAAAGTAAGCTTGAAGTGCCAGAGCTACTTTAATGTACTTTAAACATATAAAATAACAAATTTGCTATTAAATAAATATTTCTTTTATACATTCTAAAATATAATATAAATAAAAGTCAAGAATATGACATAAAAAACCAACAAAGTATAGGAAGTTCTATTTCAAAACATAAACATAATATATCCTTTCCACAGTCTCTTATATATTAATCACCTCTTCTTTCTCAATTTTCTAAAACCTATTTATTAGCAGGAAAATAGAAACATAGAAACATAGAATGTGACGGCAGATCAGAACCATTCGGCCCATTCGGCCCATCTAGTCTGCCCAATTTTCTAAATACTTTCATTAGTCCCTGGCCTTCCATGCATCCACTACCCTCTCAGTAAAGTAATACTTCCTGATATTATTTTTAAACCTTTGTCCCTCTAATTTAAGACTATATCCTCTTGTTGTGGTAGTTTTTCTTCTTTTAAATATAGTTTCATCCTTTACTATGTTGATTCCCTTTATGTATTTAAATGTTTCTATCATATCCCCCCCTATCTTGTCTTTCCTCCAAGCTATACATGTTCAGTTCCTTTCACCTTTCCTTGTACGTTTTATCATGCAATCCATGAACCAGTTTAGTAGCCCTTCTCTGAACTCTCTCTAAAATATCAACATCCTTCTGGAGATACGGTCTCCAGTACTGCGTACAATACTCCAAGTGAGATCTCACCAGTGTTCTGTACAATGGCATGAGCACTTCCCTCTTTCAACTGCTAATACCTGTTCATATACAACCAAACATTCTGCTAGCATTTCCTGCTGCTCTATTACATTGTCTGCCTACCTTTAAGTCATCATAAATAATCACCCCTAAATCCCTTTCGTCAGATGTTGAGGTTAGGACTCTCTCAAATATTCTGCACTCTCTCAATATTCTCTCTCAGGACTCTCTCAATATTCTGCACTTTTTCTAGTTTACCTAAATCATTTGCCATTAGGCTTATCCCTCCTGGAACATCAACCCTGTTACATATCTTAGTGTTATCAGCAAAAAGACATACCTTACCATCAAGACCTTCTGCAATACCACTAATAAAAATATTAAAGAGAATGGGTCCAAGTACAGATGCCTGAGGTACACCACTAGTGACACGCCCATGCCCCGAATATACTCCATTGACTACAACCCTCTGTTGCCTGTCACTCAGCCACTGCCTTACCCATTTAACAATATTGGAATCCAAACTTAAAGATTGCAGTTTATTGATAAAGCCTTACTGATATCTAGGTAAGCAATGTCTATTGCACAACCTTGATCTATTATTTTAGTTACCCAATCAAAAAAATCATTGAGATTAGTTTGGTATGATTTCCCTGAAGTAAACCCATGTTGTCTCTGATCTTGAAATCCATGTGATTTTTAGATGTTCACCAATCCTATCCTTTTACATGGTTTCCATTACTTTCCCCACTACTGAAGTAAGGATTACTGGCCTATAGTTATCTGACTCCTCCCTACTACCTTTCTTGTGAATGGCACAACATTCGCTAACTTGTAATCTTCTGGGACTACTCCTGTTAACAATGATTGGTTAAATAAATCTGTTAATGGTTTTGCTAGTACACCACTAAGCTATTTTAATAACTTTGGGTGTATTCCATCAGGTCCCATTGACCTATTTGTATTTACAATTGAAATAGAACCTCTTCCTCTGTAAACTCACTTGTAACAAATGACTAATTTTTCCTTTTTCCTAACTGAGGCCCCTTTCCTTCATTTTCATCTGTAAATACTGAACAAAAATATGCATTGAGGCAGTCAGCTAGACCTGTATCCTCTTCTACATACCTTCCTTTTGTTTTTAATATAACTAATCCTTATTTTACTTTCCTTTTCTCATTTATGTATCTAAAAAATATTTTGTCCCTTTTTTTACTGACAGTGCTATTTTCTCTTCAGTGTGTAACTTGCTTAGCCTCTTTCTGCCTAATTTTATAGATTTGTCTATCTTCCTCCCTCTGGGTTGTTTTTAGAATTACTAAATCCTAACTTTTAGCTTTTTACTATTTTGGCCACATCTGCAGAGTGCAACAGTGGTTTCTTGAATTTAAATAATCCCATTTCTCTTGGACTCCATTTAAATTGCTTCAGTCTGATAATGACTCCTTTACACATATTCTAATTTTAGAAAAGTTGTTTTTCTAAAGTCTAAAACTTTTGTTTTTGTGTGGTGTGACTCAGTCAATTTTCTTATATTAAACCACACTGACTGATGATCACTGGAGATATTCGTTTCAAGTTCCTTGGTTCTGTACACTGTACATTGCTCTCATAAATGAGTCATACTTCAATTAGATTACTTTTTGACTACTGGTATATTGGAATATGAAGTATAACTCCTGATTTAATGACTTTTTAGATTGAGAAAATCTATTGAAATAAGTCACAGAGAATTAATTATACAAAATTAGCCATCTGTTTGGAATTAACCCTATTATTGTCAACATTTTATTGTTTATAATGATACTAAATATTAAATCCCTCAAATTTAGTAGATTTATTTTGCTGGTCCTTTTTCTTTGTGTCGGTTATATAAAGAAAGTATAAACAGTGCTGTATGTATATATATGCACTACATGGATATATATAGGCATAGCATCCAAATGCTTATTTGCTTAGTGCAACTTTTATCAACTTGAATCTAATAATACAAATTCCTTTCACTTTGATACTTGAGGCATCATCAATTCCTAGCTGAGACACATTTGGCCACTCACCTCACTGTTACAAGTTTTCTATAATTTTGCCAAAAGGTTTTTCTAATATCTCGCAGTGAATAAAAGTTATTACATTTCTTCTGTTTCTGATAATGTTGTTATCTTTTTTTTAAATGCCTTTCGTTGTAGTGATTTCACCCTGCCTGGCAGAGCTTCATGGTGTCTACTACCTCTACAGACACAGTTGTGTGAAGCTTTGTAAAAAAAGAGGGACAGCAGCGGGGCTAATTTATTTAGGATCAAAGGGGTTCTGAGCAAAACTGTAACATCTAAAAACTAAAATCTAGTAGAACTGAAAGAAGGGAGAGGATATGGTGCTGATGTATACTTGGCAAGATTCTGGTTGTAACTAAGTTTCAATACTTTATACTCTATAAGGACTCTCTAAGGAGAAGTTAGCCATACATTGTGGCACATTGGTGGTGGCCAGTGGTGTATTTTGGTTTTGTGCTGCCCTGGGCATGACTAAACTTATGCACCCCCCTCAATCTTAATGTGCCCCACCCCTTCTGGTCAAGGCCACACCTCTTCCTTTTGAGACCAAACCATTCTGTAAACCCCACCACTTTCTCTTCAAGCTCCACCTCTTCATCTCTGTCCTCAAACAGTTTACAAAGCAAACTGTGCCATCAAACTGCTTTCCAATACCATATTTGTCCCAAAACAACTTTACAGTGCCAGCTTTGTCCCCAACCAACTTATTAGTGCCATATTTACACCCAAACAACATGCTAGTGCCATCTTTGTCCACAAACAGTTTGCCAGTGCCATCTGGTATATCAGGCCTCTACGCTTTAAATGCATAAACTTGGTATATCACAGCAATCAGCTATAATTGCATAAAACTGGTATATCATAGTAATTGGTTATAAATCCATAAACTAGGTATATCATTGCAATCAGCTGTAAATGCGTAAACTTATATTTTGCCAATGACTTGGAGAGTGCCTTACTCTGAAGCAACTGCCTCTGAGCGAGCACCAGGATGTTTTGTTACACCCGGTGCTCAGTTCCGAGAGGGGGGGGGTGGCAGACAGCTCAGTAGTAAGTTGAAGTTGTGGAGGCAGGTGGGGGTCACTCTATGCAGTAACTCATGGTGTCACCCTACTGGATATCCTCCAGTATCAGACCATTCAGAATCCTTTGTGCAATAATGCAATTATTCAGTTTATTTACAATACCAGTATAGGATACGGTTATCACAGACCAACATTTAGAAGAAATGAAAACAGAAAACACTTGACTCCTACACATTTCAATGATTTTACAAACAAAGATGTATTAAGCAGCTTACTCAAGTTATTCAGGTTGAACATGGAAAAGTAGAAGTCTAGCTCTCAGAACACATCAATTTCCAGGAGCAATGTTACCGACACAAAATGACAGAACTCTAAAAGGACCACTATAGTGCCAAGAAAACAAACTTGTTTTCCTGGCACTATAGGGTCATTAGGTCCGTCCCCCCACCCTCAGGGCACCCCTTTCGCTTGATGAAGGGTTTAACCCATTCAGCCACTTACCTTTCTCCAGAGCCGGGCTCCCTCAGCGCTGGTGACCTCTCCTCCCCTGCCAACGTCAGCTCCCAATGCGCATGTGCGGCAAGAGCAGCGCGTGCATTCAAACCGCCCATTGCAACGCATTACTAAATGCTTTCCTATGGACATCCAGCGTCTTCTCACTGTGATTTTCACAGTGAGAATTGCGGAAGCGCCTCTAGCAGCTGTCAGTGAGACAGCCAGTAGAGGCTGGATTAACCCTCAGTGAAACATAGCAGTTTCTCTGAAACTGCTGTTTTCAGCTGCAGGGTTAAAACTACAGGGACCTGGCACTCAGACCACTTCATTGAGCTGAAGTGGTCTGGGTGCCTATAGTGGTCCTTTAAGTATCCCACTTTAGGAGAGGCAGCATCTATTTTAGACAATAAAACTCACATTCTTATGTAATTCAGATAGATAATAAAGCTTGCACTCTAATGTAAGTAAGATAACTAATAAAGATTGCACTATAACTGAAATACATTAAAGTACAAGCTTTATTACCTAACGGAATTACATAATTCAGCCACAGAAAATAAAAGTCATGTATAGAGAACAGCCATATAGTCTGTGAGTATATAGATAGGAGTGTGACATTATACACAGCCATATAGACTGTATGTATATAGATTGAGGCAATTTACTTATTGAGAACGCCATATAGACTGCATATATATACAAATAGGGGAATTTTACTTATTAAGAGAGCCGTAAATTCAGTGTATAGGTAGGAGTGTGACATTATACACAGCCATACAGACTGTATGTATATAGATTGGGGCCTTTTACAAATTGAGAGAGCCAGATAGACTGAATGTATATAAATAGGGGCATTTTACTCCTTGAGGGAATCATATAGACTGCATGTATATAAATAGGGGCATTTTACTAATTGAAGGAGCCATATATTGTGTGTGTATAGGTAGGAGTGTGACATTATTCACGCTGTATAGTCTATGTATATATATAGATGGGAGCCTTTTATTTATAGAAAACGGCCACATAGTCTTTGTGTATATAGATATGAGCATTTTCTATAAATAAAAGTCTCCCACCTTTTTGTTTGACCTGACTTCTCTATTCCAGTATAAACTTTTACTCCATACTTCTCATTTTAACAAAACAACTCCCATGTAATTAAACAAATTACAAAAAGAATTGGAACAAAAAAAATTAAACATCCTAGAAACATACAGTGAAAGACAAATCAAACCACTTAAATAAAAAATAAAATGGAGCAATAAATTACATTTAAAAAGAGCAAATAAACAGAATAATAGAATGGAAGAGGATGGAGAACTAACAAATATATATGTTAAAACTGACATTTTGTGCAGTTTAAGGATCCCTACAGTCAGGGCAGCACTGGGACAACATGTTACATGCAGCACCAGCCATTTTAATTCTGCTCAACTATTAATGAAAGGTGTGTCAGATGAAACTGAAGACCTGAAGATCCTGCTTCCCAGACTCCTTCCAACACATTACTGAACTTAGGAATCATAAGGAGGAGGAGGAGCAGAGGCTGCAATGGAGAGCTACCACATGGTCTGTCAAGCTGATGTCGGGAGAGGGGGCTAGAAGGCTCCATGAGCTGCTAATCTGGAGGGGTGTACAGCAGTTACTGGAGTGCTTATAATGCTGACTGACTGCTGCCTTCTAGGAGAGATACAGATTATCCTGCTGCAATTTCTCCCAGTCTCACTCCCTTTCCCTTTTCAAAATTTGCTTGGGAACAAAAATAAAGATCACCATAGTGAGGATTGTCACACTTGTCGCAGCTTGTCACACCCGTTTTTTGCCACCCCCTGGAATGTGCCGCCCAAGGCAAGTGCCTTGTTTGCCTCGCTGAAGATACACCACTGGTGGTGGCACTATAAGCTTCTGCAGTTATTGCTGGGCTTGCCATGAGCTGAGCCCTTAAACTGAAGGAGGGTAGAATTTAGATCCCATAGAGGTTTCTGGTTTGCATCTCCTTCATTCCTCACATAGGAATGGTGAATGGGGCCAAAGAAATCCATTTGTTTGGGGCTCTTGTCCAACCCTTGGGCCCACCGCAGTCAACTAAATTCAATTTATAGTTAATCATGCTCTCCTATTTGTAGTATTTCTTTCCAAACCATCCACTAGTTCCTTTGTCATAAGATGTCTCTTTACCTATTTTCTACTTGACCTCTTTCTTGCAGTCTTAAAAGTGGTGATCTACAGCTGCATAGTCCTGCATACTCCTTCTTGTGTACTTATCCTCTCTCTTCCTGGACCTTATGTCAAAGGCCTAGGAATCTCTTGCTCATTCTCTGATGTGGGACCAAATCTACCTTCAGGGTGTGAACCATCAGTCTCCGACTGCCATTGACTAGGCACAGGCTGCCACACTCATCCAACTGGTTGGTCACAAAACATGGGTATGAAGATTGAAAGTATTTTTTGGTTATAAATATCTAATGGCTTTAACTAATATGGCTTATGGCTGGGAAAAAAACAAACATTGGAAATGAGCCCTCTAAGAAAAAGTTAAAAGTATAGAGTTGAAGCAAAATTATTAATTAAAGCTCATTATAAGTTTGATCGCAAATAATATTTGTTAAGAGATACTGATACATTTGTGTTCAAATAAGAAGATTGACTGATTTTTAACGACTGAGTATCATGAAGTAGGCAGTTATCCTACAGCATTACAGACAGAAAATAACACATTAGTGAATTATTGAATCCTAGAAAATTGATAGAAATATATATCTGACTGCATTATCTACATCAAATGCAAACTTAATGTAGGCAGGGCTAGGGCTGTTGGATATATACAAGGAATTAACTAAACCTATTAATTACCTACCAATGGAAAAGCCAAACAAGGATTTGAATGTAGTATGGTAGCTAACAGACATCTTGAGGTTCAAATGTAGGTCTTCAATAATTATAGGATTTATTGTGTTAGCATAGGCGTGCGCACAGGGAGTGCCGGATGTGCCTGGGCACACCCTAATCACCGTGGCCAATGCTTTGTGCCTCCATGGGCCGGTGAGGGAGATCAAAGATCTCCCTCACTGGCTCACAGGCAGGGAGGGAGGCAGGAGAGGACCCGGGGAGCTCTAGCCATCAGCTCCACGGGTTCCTCTTGCGAGGTCGGAGCGTTGCCACAGCAACACTCAGATCTCGCAAGAGTGAACTCTAGCCCCACAGGCTAGAGTTCACTCACCACTGGACCACCAGGGATGCCCCCCCCCCTCTCTACAAAAGGTAAGAAGGGAAGGGGGCTATTTCCTAAATGGTCCCCTCCACCCCCACAGTCCCTCCAAACAAATACACATAAACAGCACCCTCACATACACACAGCACCCTCACACACACACAGCACCCTTACACACACACAAATACACTAACAGCACCCTCACACACAGCACCCTCACACACAATGCCCTCACACATTCAGCACCATCACACACATACACACTAACAGCACCCTCATACATACAGCACCCTCACACATACATCACCCTTACACACACAGCACCCTTACACACACAGCACCCTTACACACACAGCACCCTTACACATACACACACAGCACACACACACTAACAGCACCCACACACACAGCACCCTTACACACATTCACACAGCACACACGCACAGCACCCTCACACACAGCCCACACACAGCACCCTTACACACACTCACACAGCACACATGCACCCACACACACAGCACCCCACACACTAACAGCACACACACAGCACCCTTACACACACACACACACACAACACCCATACACACACAGCACCCTTACACACACACACAGCACCCGTACACACACACACACAGCACCCGTACACACACACACACAGCACCCTTACACACACACACACACACACACACAGCACCCTTACACACACAGCACCCTTACACACACACAGCACCCTTAAACACACAGCACCCTTACACACACACACTAACAGTACGCTCACACACAGCGCCCTCACACACACACAGTGCCCTCACACACACACACAGCGCCCACACACACACAGCACCAACACAGCACCCACACACACACGCGGCGTGTGTGTTTGTGCTCTAGGCTGCACACCCTTATGCAATAGGCTTTGCACGCCTATGGATGTTAGCTGAATCCACCTCCTATATTACATTGCATATCTCTTGCTTCTCCATTGCTATGTCCAATAGCTTATATGTGTCCAATGTATAATCACACAGGATATATATATAACAAAAATAGGGTGCCACAATCACACAGGTGTGACAATAATTATCACTCGGATGATAAATGCATATAAATTGGAGAAAAATAAAAAATAGAATCATAGTATAGTAATTAATTGACAACTAATTTCATAGAAAATTTAAAAATCGCACTCACAAAAAACATGGCACAATAAGAAGTACTCCTAGAAGCACTTTCAGTCTACCTGTTCTGTTTTCTCAGTAATTTATTGAAAACTAATTTCATAAAAAAGATAAAATCACACTCACTAAGAACATGGCACAATTAGAAGTACCGTATATACTCGAGTATTAGCCGAGTTTTTTAGCACATTTTCTGTGCTAAAAAACCCCAACTCGGCTTATACTCGAGTCAATGTCTGTATTATGGCAATTTACATTGCCATAATACAGACAATGGGGTTGTGGGGGCTGCAGAGATCTTACTTACCTCTCCCGTTCAGCACCTCGGTCAGCTCCCAGTGTAAATCTCGCGAGAGCCGCGGCTCTCGCGAGACTTACAGTGGGAGCTGACAGAGGGAGCTGAACGGACGGCGCGGAGGAGGAGAGAGCTGACAGGAGTTTCAGGAAAGGTAAGTAACACTCTCTGCAGCCCCCTCTCCCCCCCCCTGAACTACCAATGCCACTGGACCACCAGGGAAGGAGAGCCCCCCCTCCCTGCTATGTATCAAGCAGGGAGGGGGGACGAAAAAAAAGATAGTAATAATAAAAATAAAAAAATTAAATAATAAATAATAAAAAAATAAATAATAATTAAATTAAATAAATAAAAATAATAATAAAAAATAATAATACAAAAAATTTAAATAATAAAAAAAAAAAAATTGCCCACCCCCACCAAGGCTCTGCAACACACACACACACACACACACACCACTCATGCACACACTGCATTCATACACACACAGCACTCATACACACACGCTGCACTCATACACACACGCTGCACTCATACACACACGCTGCACTCATACACACACGCTGCACTCATACACACACGCTGCACTCATACACACACACACACACTGCACTCATACACACACGCTGCACTCATACACTCACGCTGCACTCATACACTCACGCTGCACTCATACACTCACGCTGCACTCATACACTCACGCTGCACTCATACACTCACACTGCATTCATACACACACCCTGCATTCATACACACACACTGCACTCATACACACACTGCACTCATACACACACTGCACTCATACACACACTGCATTCATACACTCACACTGCATTCATACACTCACACTGCATTCATACACACACTGCATTCATACACACACACTGCATTCATACACACACACTGCATTCATTATACACACACTGCATTCATTATACACACACTGTAAATAAATATTCAATTAATATATTTTTTTTAGGATCTAATTTTATTTAGAAATTTACCAGTAGCTGCTGCATTTCTCACCCTAGTCTTATACTCGAGTCAATAAGTTTTCCCATTTTTTGGGGGTAAAATTAGGGGCCTCGGCTTATATTCGGGTCGGCTTATACTCGAGTATATACGGTATATCTAATTGTGCCATGTTTTTTGTGAGTGTGGTTTTAACTTAAATTACTATACTATGATTATATTTTTTTCTTTTTTTCCGATTTATATGCATCCAAGTGGTAATTATTGTCACACCTGTGTGATTGTGGCGTCCTATTTTTTTATATATATATATATATATATCCTGTGTGATTATATATTGGACACTTTTGCATTGGGGGATTTGGGGAGTGATCCCTATATAGAGGGTTGCCTGAACGTTCTGTTGCACTACTTTCAGGCTACCTGTTCTGTTTTCCAAGAGGTCATAGGGGCAAGGGTAAATTCATTAGAAATTAATATACAGGATCTATTTAGCCACAAGACTGAGTACAACCAGAAGGTGAATTATTGGTTATTTTACCGATTTGGACTCCATTAATTATAGGAAATGCAAAAATAATATTGGACAAGGAAAATCAAGCTCACTTTAATGCACAATGTATATTGAGTTAAACAATATTGATCAATGCCTAATACTTAGTAATACTAATACTTAGTAAAGCGCTTAAGTTATTCACACAGATAAATAACTTATAGATAATAGCTGCAGTCCACATCTTTTTTGTATATGAGTGTAATAAAGTTAATATTTTTGGATACATGTGACAGAACTTTGAGCTGTGGGACATTTTATCCTCCTATACATATTGAGTTGTCTCCAAGAAAGTTATTTAGCTGTATTTTTTTGTCATTTCATACACATATGCATATACATATACCACATATACCAGTACTGAGTCTCCCCCTTGTTGGGGTCACTCCTCCTCCCTAGGGGTTTAAGAGTACCAACAATACCCACTACACACATAGAGGAAGATGACTTCATCAAGGAATGGGAATAAGCAGATCAATGCTCAGCACGGTTCATGCAGATAATCTGTAAATACGAGAATAAGAAATTAAAAGATATAGAGAAAAAGGTAAAGCATGAGACGGAGAAAATCCAGCAATTTACCTTAATGAGATAAACTCCAAAATAGTTTGGACAAGTACCAAGCTATAATAAAACAGAAAAAACATCAAAAAAGAAACCACAAAGATTTAAAAAATGGTAATGTTTATAAAAAAATCCAGAGAAAAAGAAAGGTAGATAAAGATCAAGTCTCAACTTCTGAGTATGAATCTAGTGGATCACAGACCGATTCTCAGATAATTCATTCCACCTCTAACGAACATAATAGAAGTATCCTCAAAAAAGGAGTGACTTTTTTAGACATCTCGCTGGGGGAAGAATGCCCCTATCTGAGACCAAAACCCAAAAAGGCAATACAACCAATGGAATTGATTTTAGATAAGAACCAAGTTGTCAATCTATCTAATCATACCTTGACCCAGTTGGAACTTGGAGTACTTGGGAAAGGACTTTCGTTCATCCCAACTACACATTTTGACAAGTTCACCTGAACTTCGCACAGAAACTCATGTTACACAAAAACCATCTCTTAAATGATGACAAAAAAGCTAAATCCATAGGCCTTGAACCCAGGGACTATCAACTAACTATGATGCTGGCAGAACTTTTAGAAGAAAATGATAGAGAGGAGGGAATCCAATACCCCCTCACTGATTTGAGAAAAAAGAGCCAATACTGCTCCGTTCTTATATAAAACTGTGGGACTCTAAATATGTGGATACATTAGTTGAGCTAGTATGTAAAAAACTAAATAAGATCACCATCCCCGATCTGAACTTTAAACCGAATTCCAACTTAACGCCAATGGATGTTAAGGCTTTAGAGGGTCTAAAAGAAAACAAAGAGATAACAATTAAACCCTCTGATAAAGGGGGGAATATTTTAATTATGGACACCACAAAATATGTGGAGATGACCAAAAAATTTTTTACAGACAATACCACTTATAAGATCATAAAACAAGACACCACAAAAGCCTTTTTGGAAAAACTAAAAAATATCTTACAAACAGGACTTGACAACAAAGTGAGAACGAATATAATTTCATGTTTAATAGAAATCCACGCATTTCCACTTTTTACAGCATACCAAAAATACATAAACAACATGCTACACTAACAAGGAGACCCATAGTATCGGGAAATAATAACATCACTCAAAATACCAGTATCTATCTTGATCGCATTTTAAAACCCCTTGTAGCCCGACTCACCCTATATTTGAGGGACACAAAACAAACTTTGGCTGAGCTGACCCATACGAATATGCCTTAAAAATCAATAACATGTCGCTTGGACGTAGAGGCTCTATACAGCTCAATTCCCCACTCTTTGGGTCTCAAACATACCAGCTACTTTTTGAAGAAAAGTGGATCACATTTAGACAAACATTGATCTTTTGAGATTTGTTTTGACACATAACTTCTTTTTATTTGATGGAATTTTCAACTATCAGGTGCAGGGAACAGCGATGGGGACGTCTTGTGCGCCCTCATACGCCAACCTGCACCTGGGGTGGTGGGAAGAACAAATAGTCTTCACAGACCCTCTAAATGCCCTCACCCAATGTATCTACTCTTGGAAGAGATACATTGATGATATTGTGATCATCTGGACAGGCACATGTGATGAATGTTCTCAATTCGTGCAGTCACTAAACATTAATGATCTAAATTTAAAATTCACGGCAGAGGTGGGCATTCCTTCCCTTAATTTTCTAGATCTTACTTTAACTCCTGACTCCAACAAAACAATAAAAAAAATGTTTTTTAGGAAAAGCACTGCCACCAACAGCCTACTCAATAGGAGGAGCCACCACCCAGTACAACAGAAAAGGGGTATCCATATTGGCCAGTACTTATGTCTTAGGCACAATTGCTGGGATATTAAAGACTTCAGAAAAAGGGCTCAAGAACTACGCTCTGTGTTCAGATCTAAAGGATATCCGAACAAATGTCTAAATAGAGCCACTTGTTGGGGACACCCCTCCTCTCTCTGCTTATAAAATTAAAAAACAACACAAAACAAAAATAGCTAGAAGACCTAACTAATTTCCTTAGTGGTTGGGAAATGTTAGGTAATAGCTATGATTTGTTTTAATGAAAATAAGAAAGAAGAGTAAAAGTGCTCAGAAGAAGAGCTACATAAAAAAAAAGCTTGATCCAAAAATGTCATGCGATGGACAGGAATGATGGACCTTATAACAAAGAGTGCCAGTGGGTCATTATGAAACAACATTGAATTTGACTGAATAATGGTTGAAACAGGTTTGTAAACAACCAATTAAACAAAAAGAAAAGTGCAAAGAGAGTTGCTTAGAGTCAATGTTTGAAGTGAAATAAAAAAATTCTCAAACATTGCTTATTACTGTGTAGCAGAACACTTGACAGGGAAGCAGGTGTGATATTTTATTTTTTCAGCAGAACAATCTTTAAGACCTAGTAAGAACTGTTACAGAATCTTTAGATGTTTGTCAAAACAAATGTTGATAGAGCTTGAAGGGAGTGCGCAAGAAGGTAATGTCAAGGGTAATAAACCAGACAAATACATTCTTTTTGATAGCAGCAAGGTAATGATACAAAGGTACAAGTAAAGTCAAAGTGAATTAACTAATCAGAAACATATTCATTTGAGAAAGTTCATCACTATTTCACATGCTGGTTAACAAAAAGTGAATAAACTAAAGAAAAACAACATTGAAGAAATACTCAACATTACATTCAAACACATAGCATAGTAGTATTTGCTGTTGTTCTTATCCAGCATAGCTGATATTACAGTTAACCTTCAAAGGAACCCCCATTATCAAAAAAGGACTGTAACGGCACCCCCAGGCATAAGAGGGGTTAAAAGCCGTTTAGTAGATCTTCCCCTTCCAGAGATACAGGCACAGCTACTGCAGAACACCAGGAGGTGATTATTGTTAGAGGTGCGTGATCTGACCAGAAATTGTGAATCTACTGAAACTTAGGCTTTGTTGGTCAAGGTCAATTTTTCCACCACACATTGATCTATTCGCGAGTAAATAAGGTGAGCTTGAGAAAAAAAGGTGTAGTCTTTCCATGTTGGATATTTGCAATGCCATGAATCATAGAGATCATGTGTATGTAGTAAGTTGGACAATGAACGACTATTTCCTGAAAGGCATTGCGCAGGAAAGGAATTTGTGAATCATTGGGGGGCATAGAGAGATATTAATGACGAGAATCCCATTCAGAGTTCCCACCAATAGGTGAAAGGCCCAATTTGAGTGAAAGAAAATAGACACACTTTTCCATTTGTGAGGGGAGTATGCATGAAAAGTGTGCATATTTTTTTTAGTTTGCGGTTTGTGTTTACAGAAATGGGTCTCTTGAAACCAGACAACTGCAGCTTGGGACCTGTGCATTTCTTGTATAGCAAGCAGCCGTTTCTGTGAGCTGTTAAGTCTTTTTATGTTGAGTGAGAGGATTTTAAATATTGGATCAATCATTCATGTTTGGTGTGAGGTACAGTTCTATCGTTCTACAGCTCAGTGAATGTCTCCGACTGGCTACTGGAATTTCGGGGCATCCAAGCAGAGTATGTGGAGGAGGGTACAGGGAAATTTAGTGACCATAGAATCACACCCTAAGATGGTCTGGTTTGGTTCTGAGATCACACCCTAAGATGGTCTGGTTTGGTTCTGAGAAGCTGAACTGATAAACCAAAGATCCTAAGATTCTAGGGCACATTGAGGAGATTATGAGGGGCATGGACTTTTCAATCAAACAAATACAGGCACACAGCCATACAATCTACACATACAGGTACAATGTCATATAAACACATACATACAGACACACATAGACATTCAGACATAGGCATATAAATACATACAGACTCAGGCTTATAGTCATACAGATAAAGGCATACAGATCAGGGGTGGATCCAGAGCCTAATCTCGGGAATGGCACTGGTAGTAGGTTGTAGTGGCTGTAATTGAAAAGTTAGGGGATGTAATAGGGGGTTAGGGGCTGTAGTGGGGGAAATGGGGCTGAAGTGGAAGGTCTGGGCTGTAATTGGGGTTAGGAAATGTAGTGGGAGGATAGGGGCTGAAGTAGGTTGATGGCTACAATTTGTGGTGTAGGTGATATGGGTTGCATTTGGGGGAGAGGGACTGTAGTGGAGATGTTATGGGGCATAGAAAGGGTGGCAGGAGCCTAGGAAGGGGGGGCAGGGGCTGAGAGGGGTGGACAGGAGCTGAAAAGGGGGATGAGAGCTGAGAGGGGAGGACAGAAGCTGAAAAGGGGGACCAGAGCTGAGAGGGGGGACAGGACCTTAGAGGGAAGGACAGGAGCTGAGAGGGGGGCAAGACCTGCAGGGGGGAGGAGCTATAGAGGAGTGGACAGCTGCTATAGAAGGGGCCATTTGGGCTTTACAGGGACTGTAGAGGGGTGGCAGGGGCTGGGAGGGGCTAGGAGGGGGAGTAAGGGGGGCAAGGGCTGTGGGAGAACAGGGGCTTAGGAGGGACATTGGCTGAGAGGGGGGACAGGAGCCGTAGAAGAGGGGGCAGTTGCTATAGAGGGGGCTACACGAAGGGGGGCAGGGACTGAGGAAGGGGGACAGAGGCTGAGGAGGGGGAACAGGGGCTGAGGAGGGGGAACAGGGGCTGAGGAAAGGAACAGGGGCTGAGGAGAGGGACAGGGGCTGAGGAATGGGTGCAGGGGCTGAGGAAAGGGGGCTGAGGAAGGGGTATAGGGGCATATGAAGGGGGACAGGGGCTGAGGAGAGGGACAGGGACTGAAGAAGGGGGACATGGACTGAGTAGGGGGGTACAAAACAAAACACAAAAAAGCTAAAGTGTATTTCCCTGCTCCCTGAGGCTTACCTTGGGTCAGTGAAGGGTAGGACAGGATCCATAGAGCAGCCAGTGAAGTCAGTCTCTCCTCATGATGTCAGGAGGAGGGGGCGTGACTTCCACTGCTCTTCTTCCAGACTCCCCAGCGGTACTGGGAGAAGAGCAGTGGAAGTCACGCCCTATCCTCCTGAGATCATCAGGAGAGGCTGACCGACTTCCCTGAATGCTCTATTCTGGCTGCCTGCAGGGAGACAGGTAATGAGAAAAATCCAAGTCCCCAGTCAGAGGCGGGGAATTCGGATGCTTGCTCCCCACTGCTCTGGCACCCTAAAGAAGCTGACGGAGCTGCCTTATGGATGCACCGGCCCTGGACGTTGGGGATCCCGTCATCTGCCACTGCGGTTGAAATTTAAATGCAAAGGCCTCTTCAGGCGTCTGGAAAAGGCCCCATTCTTTAAGCTTGGAGATGCCCCCCTCCAGTTCCAAGATCGCTACTGAGTTCCCTTTATAACATACCAGCAGCTTCGTAGAGTATCCCCATCTGTAGGGTATCTTGGGGTTGCGTAATGTCTTTTTGACATTTATGAATTCCTGTCTTCACGCCATAGTGGTGGCAGACAAGTTGGCAAACATATTTATACCTTGATATGGGTCAGGCAGGTAGGGGAGTTCATGTGCTGCGATTTGGAGTTTATCTTTAGAGTGGAAATAATGAAAGTGTGCAATTGTGTCACATGGGGTAACCGCTGTGAAGCGGTGGGGTCTTGGCAGTCGGTGCACTCGGTTGAAGGCCTGTGCATTTTCTTCCAACTGAGGCACCAATGCTTTGCAGAGGGCTAGGAGAAACTTAGGTAGACTGAGTCGACAATGCCCCGAAAGCATATATTATTATGCTGTGCCGTGTCATGTCCACCACTTTATGTTTTAGGGTATCTTGATCTTCTTCCAGGTATAGCAGTCTGTCCACAACTTCATTGTGAGCCACATATAGTTGTTCGTCCTTGTGTTCCAGGTGGCTAGTTCTGCCTCCCAGGTCCACCATTTATTTGCGCAGATCGGTGGCCAACTTCTGAAAGTTGGCTTGTATTGTATTTGCAGGTTGTGGAGCATTGTGTTCAGACTTTTATCTGTGACCGGAGTATCATCAGGCGGGAATGCAATGAGTTCCGACTCCAAGGGACTCTCCAATGCTGGTGAGCATGCCGCATAGTCGTCATCATCTTGCAGCAGCTTTAGGCGATCCTTTTTAGCACTCTGGTGGACTGGATCCATGATTTTTAGTTGTTTTGACTGTGCCATGTGGGTTACTATAAGAAGTACTCCGGGAGGATGTGAGTTACAGAGTTGATTCGGTCTTTTGTAGTATTATATGGGCTTGGTAAGCAGGGAGCAGTTACTCCATGCAACTTCTCAGCTTGGTGGTAGGACACGTCCCCTCTCCCCCACCTAACCTGGACTATTCAGTTCATCTGCCTTAATCCAGATATAAAATACTAGAAACTCACAGCAAGGGATTCACAAACCTACTTCTCACACACAACTGATATGATGCATTGCACACACTTAATCCAAGGGACAGACAGTACACATATCACTCTAGCATTAATAACTCATATTCACGGATAGATGGTTTTCTCATGAAGGGGTCCAACTTGGAACAAACTGTTAAGTGTAACATTATGATGACGGTATGATTGGACTACGTACCAGTGATACTAGAAACAAAAGACAATTATGACTTGAAGGGGAAGGCTCCATGGAGACTGAATGGCTCTCTGTTATCCTTCATATCAGCATGGGAAAAAGAACTGGGATTATGGCAGCAGTCACTTGAGGCCATGAGAGGGATGACTATGTCTGCTACTCACTTGGAAATTAGTAGGAATAGACTTTTCAGGTGGTACCCTTTGCCATCTAGAATACAACATTTTAGAGTTCCCATCACAGATAAATTCTGGGAATGTGATTTATCATACAATATAGAGGATGTATAATGTATCAAATAACATACAACACAGAAGACAAAAAAATATAACATACAGTCAGTGCACACATACATCACATGCAGCCAGCACACACATATAACACACATAACATAAAGCCACTGCACACCACATACACATCACGTACAGCCAGCACACACAAAATACACACGCATCACATACAACCAGCACACACAAATCAAATTAATTGTACAGTGCTGCTGAATCTGTTGGCGCTTTATAAATAACATTAATAAATAATAAATAATAAATAACTCCAACCATTGCATACCACACACACATCAAATAAAGTCAGGACACAACACACGCATTTGACATACAACCAGCATGCAACACACAATTGCACCAAGCAGTCAGTACTCTCCACATGGACATCACACACAGCCAGTACTCAACATGCATACATGGCACACAGCAAGCACACACTGTACACACATGACACACAGAAAGCAGTGGCGTACATACCGGGGTCGCAGGGGTCGCGGCCGCGACCGGGCCCGGCCCACCCGGGGGCCCGGCCGCCCTGCGACCCAGGTATGTACCCACAGGGCCAGCCTCTTCTGCTGGGGGGCCCAGGAGCCGGCCACCTCAGGGCCCCACGAGGCTGGCCCTGCTGTCACCCGGCTGGCGGGTGCGCGAGGGAGCACTGTCCCCTGAGTGCTCCCTCTTCAGCTCACTCGCGCACCGCACTGAAACCAGAGCCGGATGATGACGTCATCTTCTGGCTCCGGCATCAGTACGCGGCGTGCGAGGGAGCTGAAGAGGGAGCACTCAGGGGACAGTGCTCCCTCGCGCGCCCGCCAGCCGGGTGACACCACTGGACCCCAGGGAATCCCCTCAGCTCTCCCACAGGTAAGGAGGCTGGGGGGATTAAATTGAAAAAAACAAAAACGTGTGTTAGTGTGTGTGTTAGTGTTAGTGTGAGTGTGTATTAGTGAGTGTGTGTGTGTTAGTTTTAGTGTGTGTGTCTTAGTGTGTGTGTGTGTGTTAGTGAGTGTGTTAGTGAGTGTGTTAGTGAGTGTGTTAGTGTGTGTGTGTGTGTTAGTGTGTGTTAGTGTTAGTGTGTGTGTGTGTGTGTGTGTTAGTGTGAGTGTGTGTTAGTGAGTGTGTGTGTTAGTTTTAGTGAGTGTGTGTGTTAGTGAGTGCGTTAGTGAGAGTGTTAGTGTGTTAGTGTGTGTGTGTTAGTGTTAGAGTGTGTGTTAGTGTGTGTGTTAGTGTTAGAGTGTGTGTGTGTGTGTGTGTGTGTGTTAGAGTGTGTGTTAGTGTTAGAGTGTGTGTGTGTGTTAGTGTGTGTGTCTGTTACTGAGTATGTTTGTGTGCGTATGTCACTGAGTGTGTGTCTGTCAGTAAATGTGTGCATCTGTTCATGAGAGTGAGTGTGTGTGTCTTAAGCACTTACCTTTCTCCAGCGCTGGACTCCCTTGGCGCTGGGGATCTCTCCATCCCGATCCGCCTCTCAGCTCCAAATGCACATGCGTGGCAAGAGCCACGCGTGCATTCAAACCGCCAATAGGAAAGCATTACTCAATGCTTTCCTATGGACGTTCAGCGTCTTCTCACTGTGATTTTCACAGTGAGAATCGCAGAAAATCCTCTAGCGGCTGTCAATGAGACAGCCACTAGAGGCTGGATTAACCCTCAGTGAAACATAGCAGTTTCTCTGAAACTGCTATGTTTTCAGCTGAAAGGTTAAAACTAGAGAGACCTGGCACCCAGACCACTTCATTGAGCTGATTTGATCTGGGTGTCCGCAGTGGTCCTTTAAGTGTATGTGTTTATGCGTGCACTGGCGTACATACCGCGGTCGCACGGGTCGCAGCCCTGCGACCAGGTGCCCGCCGCCATGTGTTGCGGCCCCAGCCCGCGCAGAGTAAGCACGGGGGGGAGCCCACGGATCAGTTTTCGCACTGGGGCCCCATGGGTTGTGTGTACGCCACTGACAGAAAGCACACACTGCACACACATGACACAGCAAGCACACACTGCACAGACTATGAAAAAGGGTGAGACCATGGGAGGCAAAACGCTCAGGGTAATTTGCAAGACTCCGATTTTTTGCAAAATTATTAAAAATGGCAAAACTGAGGCAAAAATAGTCATGTTGTGACTATAGCGGAGTTAGAGATTTTTTTCCACATTAGCTATTTGTGCCTCAATTTCTCTTTTCAGATTTATTTTGTGAAAATTCAGAGTACAGCCACTAGTCATTTTGATGTCCATGGCATCAGTAGATTGGCTACCACTTTAATCTCTTGGACAAGTAGATTTTTTTGTTGTTTTTTTTTAAATCCACATCACTTTGGTAGATGGTAAAATCTGAGAATGTGTCTGCCATTTTACATTGATGAGTTGACATCAGGAGCATCAGATGCCTCTTAACGCCCTGAATGTTGTCAATATCTGGAACACCTTACAAATAAAGATGATGAATTAACATTAAAACAGTCAACATGTTCCCTTTTCAGATTTCGATAATTTAATAATTATATCAAAGCTCTGTAGATTAATTTGCACAGTATGATTTAAGATTATGTAAGTGGAATGACTAATTCAGTAGGAAGTATTTTAGGAATAGTAACAAAGAAACAGACTATTTCAATTTCCATTCCCATAGCACTCTAGGAAAGACAAATGCATGTATGAAAAAAATATATATGAGCAAATATGAAATGATTTATTATTATTATTATTATTATTATTATTATCTGTACACTAAGAGTAAAATTATACTAATAAGTAAAGTTTTTATGGTCTGTTAGAATATTATAACATAATGAAAAAGATTTAATTTTGAAATTTAATCCTTTGAGTGTCAAATAGGTCTAACTGTGTCCTCTTTACTTTCTTACTTTACAATTCCAATATTATTTATATTTAATCTAAAAATAATTTTGTATAATATTGAAAGTAGACATGCTCCAACAAGTTTTTTTTACAGCAGTTTAGAAGTACGAATGATTAGGCAAGATACAGTCACCAAGTATTCTGCTGTTGCTCTGTATAACTGGTCACAGGTGGTCTGTTTAACTGCACTGCAGCAAATTTGTTCCTAGGCAGCAAGGTGCTCTTGTCCTGCTATGCTAATTATAATTCTCTTCATCATCATGTTATATAGAATTCATCGCAACATTTGTGTGCATTCTAATAGCATATATATAGAATATAATGAATTACATTAAGGTTATATGTCAGCAATCTATTCTCCCATAATCATAAACACTGTTTAAAGTGTATTTAATTCCTAATTATAGGGTTTCTAACTGATGTGTAAACCAAGATATTATTACAACATCATTAGTTAACATGTGTCCATTTTCTCTTGTTTTATTTTGCCTTTAATTAAATGAAAAATCAATTCTTACAGTAGAAGGTATGAGAACACAGAGTAAAAGAAAAACGTAATAGCTTGTTCTTCAGTTAGTTCCTGGTTCTGTCTCAAAAAAGTTTTTTTTTGCTCACGTGTCATTACATAGGCATATTGCATTTCAGAATGATCCCACCATCAAGGCTGGTTCCGATCCAAAATACCAGGAAGTTCACTCTTGAAGTACATTTTTGCTGGGATCCATTTAGGCACAGTGAGCACAACATCTACATCTGGATTATAATTTTAATTTAGGGAAATGCATTGAAGCAAAAAAAAATAGGATCAAAAGTGAGGACACTAAGAATAAGCAAAATGTAATATCTTGTATTTTAGTTAGTAACCACTCAGGTCTCAAGTAAGTTCTTCTTCACATATTCCATTACAGTGATAACCTAGACATGTTGCATATCACACTGAACCCACCTCCATATTCAAAATGCCAACATACTTATTCTGTACATCAAAAATTAATTTGAGACTTGTGTGTGGACTAAATAAAGGCACATTTTTTAGTCGTCATCCATTTTCAATGATCTCATATCTTTTCTTTGTTTTGTCTTCTGTGCATTTGTTTAGGGGTTTCCTAGGTTTTACAGAGTAAGACAGATATGGACATTGTGCACACAATGCTTGGAGGGATATGAACTACCATTCACTCACAAGACCCAAAGAAGGCCAAAACAATAATTTGGGGGTACAGTATCATCCATATAGAGGGAGCATGCCTACATTTTGTGTCTGGATTACCCTAGGGATCAGTTTGATATGCAACAGGCCTAGGTTCTCTATGGAATGGCAAATGTGAGCAAAAACTAGTCTGATGCCTGTGAAGTGACTAACTGAAATGAAAGTTATGACATTTTGCACTTTACCTGTGTTTCCATGTCTTTGATTTGTGCTTGCTTCATTACATTGAACATGAGATAGTAGTGTAGTTTGGTGCAACCAACACAGAACATTAATTCCCTATACTGAATGCAGTATTAGTGAACAATACAGATGACTTTCTAGAAGGCAAAAAAGGTCAGTGACATATTCAACTACATCAATACTCTATTTGTGGCTACAATGTTTTTTTCAGGTTTTTTGAGACCACATCTCTTTGTCAATCAGTAATAAATCCTCAAATTTGTCATGAAAAAAAAAAAGCTGTATAGTTATTTATTGTATCGAGCATAGTTTTAAAGATGCATGAGCAGTCCAAAACAAGAGAGACCCATTAATCACTAGATTTATTTCAAAGCAATAGCAAATAATAGAAACACAGTTTAATAATGAGCCCTGATTTAGCATTACCTTAAGGCTATCACTATAGTGCAGTAATCTATAAAACAATTACTTTTATATGACATTCTGAATTATGAACAACAGCAAAAGTGAAAAGCTAAGATCTTCAGATTTAAACTATAACCACAGCATTAGGTTAATATTGTTGCTTAGTAACTATGCACATTTTTTAATGTAACAATGTTATCTTCAAAATTCTAAATCAAAAATACATAACCTGAAGCTATGGTTAGTACTTCTTACTATTGCAAAGTACATTTTCCATTATATATCATTGTTGTTGGTTTCAAATATTCTAAGAGTACAATAAAGAGCAGAAAATATGTCTCTTAGTGATAATTGTATTCAGTTAAGCTAACTTAATATATATTTATAAATCTATATTGTTAATTTCTTTTTTTGTCACAATTAGTTAAAGTTTGCCTATTTTTCCTATAATTTGATTGCCTGCCAGTCTATTCAAGTTCATATAAATGTGAGCATTGTCAAATTACTTCTACCTAGTGCTTAAGATTATAAGTCCCCCACTTCTAGCCATGCCTTAAATGTAACTTGCCACTGCAAGTCTGGATGGTCTATATCATATACACCATGGGCGAATATCTACTCACCATGGCTAAATGTTTACTTGCCAATGGCTAGTGCTAAGTTGGCATTCTGAGAATATATTATACCTAGGGTTGGTGCTTCCATAAAGTGGCACATGCAGCTGCCTTAGGGTGCCAAAGCAGTGGGGGTGCAAAAATCTGAAATCTCAGCCATTGGCCAGGGACTTGACATTTTAAAATGCCTGCTGCATCACCCTACTCTCCCCACTTCTTTCCACACAAAACAAGTTACCCGTCCTTCTCCTGTTGATGTCAGAAAGGCACGACATTGTGTTACAATAGTGTAGCATGCATCTACAGACCTCCAAAATTGGTAGCACTGGCATGCTGGACAGAAGATATATACATGTATAATAATTAATATATTTGTAGCTTCAGGGGGTTGTTTAAAGTTTAATTAGACAAGTTCACTCCAATGAGTTCACATCATAATTTGTGCTTGATCCTGGTGAATGGCAATCAAATTACCAGATTCTAAACGTAAAAATAAAGTATAGTGTTGCTACCTTTCACAATGTGTAATAGACATTAGACACTATATAGACCGCAGAACTGAAACATTACCTGCGGTGGTCTTCAATGGTTTTTATCTGTGCACCTCAGACAGGCGTTATCAGGCATGGACTGGCCCCGGTGGGCCGCGATGTCCATGGGCCGAAGCCAGCAGGGGAGATCACACTATCCTAGCGCTGGTCCTGCTGCATTCCATGGCGGGCTGGTGGGGATATCAAAGATCTCCCTCACCGGCCCACATGCAGTATATTGCGGCCCTTCCTCCATACTACCCAGCAGTCCTAACTCCTACAACATGGTGGCAGTCTGTGGCCCCTCTAAAAGAAGGTAGTAGTACTCTAAATATCAGTGGCCACTCTAAAGGAAGGTAGTAGTACTTCCACCACTCTTCCTCTCCTCCAACCAAGACTACCCAGCAGGTTCTATCATGGCGGTGGAGTAGGCAGCCAACTCTAAATTAAGATATAGAACAGAGGGCCCAAATCAGGTGCCCTTCTTTGTGTTCTCCCCCCCTGCCTGGAATGTCAATTTATACTCAGTAGCTTGCTTAATTTGTACCAGAAATGCTATGCAAATTCATTCATGGCATTGAAATAATTAACAAGCAGTGAGTCATGTGAGCAATTAGCACTGAAGCATTTAGGTGCTCAAAGTCATTATATTTATATAAATAAACTGGAAATGGTGTCGTGATTCATAATAAAACCAGTACTTAAACAGTGACTTCTGCAGATGATGTCTGTATATTGTGTGACTGCATAGGACGTCCAATCCAATCAGCACCTACCTCTCCTAGTTGCAGAGCAGGTTTGTCTAGTGGTATATCTATGCTGCCAAGTACCCACCAAGATAGTAAATACCAACCAGGCAGTAGATTGCACATACTTTGCAGGTGGCATCTTGGTCAATGTGACTTTGCACGCTTTGATTCATTATGTCAACAAAGTTGATCTAAAACTTGGCTCAGGTAAAATATTTTTTTTGGCCTAACACCAAACTCCCCAAAAGAAGATTTTATTTTTCGTCAAACAAGATAAAAAATTTGTTAAAAACGATATCTAAAAAATTATTGTTTTTTTTCCAAGTTCTCCTTGCAATAGCTATAAGTTAAATACAACAGAAAACTAAACCTACTCTCCCATGAGAATCCATTTCCCTGGCTCTTCAGCTCCAAATCAGACACAGCAAAGGTAAATACACAAGATCATTGCTGGTATGTCTCTCTCAGTAGTTGTAGAAAAGCTGTCTAGAAGAATCCTGCTTGGAAGTATAGTTGCATTGGGTCTCTTTTTTATCCGCTTCTACTGATCACTCTACTTTATCTGAATCAAGTCAACACATAGTGGCTGTCTACTAACCATCAATCATCTATTTTTGCTACCTCTTGATTGGACAGGATATACAGCCCACACGATCGTGTAGACAACTTGTCCATCATGGGAAACTAAGCTGCTTAATTACCCCCACCTGAACATGTTCAGGCTAGTGTGAGTCTTTTTAGTGAGGTTCTGGCATGTTGCGGTTCAGATATCTGAATTTCTTATGATCACCAGATCTGCCTGCAGTTCAGTACAAAACAAATCTCCAAGTATAGCAATCCCACTGTGACAAATGCTCCTTACCCTGGACGTTTGTCACAAACTCCTGGAGGAGCCTGGCAGCTAGCCTCTTGCCCAAGGACTATGGGCCACATACAAAGACCATGTTCAGGAGTTAAATCTCCCCAGCCTCCATTACCAGCTTTCCCTGGGAGTCAATAGTTCGACACTTTCCCTTCATTCGAATGGAGACAAATACCCACTCACTGGCGGCCATTCGCATGAAGAAACCCACACATTTTCCTCAGTGGTACATAGCCGCGATTGTTATGGAATTATATTCGGCATGAGGACTTTGTGGGCTCCTAGTCACCTCAGCGGGACTTAGCCGCGAATGTTATGAAACAATTTTCAGCATGAGTTGACCGTGCGGCTCCCGGACAACTTGGGCCGGGTTTTTGAACGACTTTGAAATCTGCCAGGAGAGATCTTTTTGGAGGGAAGGTTCCTGAGACTAAGGGGAACAAACTCTACCTAAGACCCAGGTGGAGAACCCCGTATCGGGGACACAGGAGCTCCCGGAAGTTGACCAGGAAAAGCACCAAACGCCCTGGAACTGTTTTGGGCATAGGACCATGTGTGTGGCCGGTCAGAAATTTCACACAGTGGTGTTTCCCCTACACTGCATGGATCTGAGCGCTATTTGGAGAACCTGGGCACTCAGAGCAGGGCTATTCAACGGTATATAATTTCTGGGGGTTTCTAACTGCTTTGTATGTATTTTTTATGTATTTTGATATTTTATGTTTTTATGCCTAGTCACTCTGACATAGGAATTTGTGGACATTTTGTGGGAATGTTCTGGGCGTGTTTTACTGCATCCTTGTTTTGTATATAAGTTGGCCAGTTGGCCAGATTAAACACATTAGTTTCTACCCTTCATCAAGCCTGGGCTGATGTTTGGGGAATTGGGAGCTATAATCACTGCTTCTCTGGGGATTAGGAAGAACTACAGTGGATATGCTCAGTCAGAGTATAAGGGATCCCTTTACACCTACTACACACCACCAGATCACTGTTCCTACAATACAGTGCACTATACTGTTCATAAATAATAATTTAGTAGCCTCAATATCTCAATGTAGAGTGGGGTTTACTGTTAAAAGATATTCAAGAAAGTAGTAGGTAAATGGAGGTGAATTGCCACCTCAGTGCATGTAATAGAGGTTAGGGAGTGTAATAAAAATATGTTTAAAAAGGTAAAAAACTAATACTTTTTTCAAATATTTACACATTATATGAACTGGCAAAATACAGTGCATTCACTAACTATATTAATGCAATCTTCTACTGCATTCATGCTCTGATTTTCAGCACAGTATGCAAAGAGATGCATGTTTTCACACAATCACAGAAATGCACACATTTTGACACATATATAGGCATTTGCATGCAATGCACACATGATAAAACATACTGCAAACAGATATATGTGCATATATTTAAACACTAATGTGAGATATTAAAAATGCATATCTGCTTTATAATTTATGACATAAAATACAAATGTACATTATTACAGTACATATTAATTGTGTGACATATTTTGGTAGGCATTTTATTTAATAAATTAGCTGAAGCTACTGATAAACTACTAATGAACTAAGCAAACTACTATTTAACAAAGCATGTTCATCCCTAGACACAGATCTTCAAAAATAATTTGGAACATTCCCTCAGATGTTCCTGTACTAAAGATAAAAAAAAGACATAAAATGTATGTTTTCAATAAGGGGGAGAAGGGGAGAATACATCACATCGCCATGAACTAACAAACCTCATAAGAAGAATACATTATCTGTTTTAACCTTGAATGCTTCTTTCCATTTCCTTTTCAGTATAAAGCTTGGTAGTAAAAGGGTAGTACTTTTATATTTTCTAAATGCATTCAAGGTTGTTCAAACAACATTTCAAATTATAGTTTTTATTTTGGAAAATCTTTTCTCATGTGATGTCCTGAAATTGAACAATTTAACACTTTCAAAACAAAATTGAATAGTAACATACGTCATTTAGGTCATATGTAGTATTTACCTTTTTATTTGTTTAATGATTCTATATGTGTAGAATTATTTTAAGCATCAGAAATCATATTTGCTTTTTCCCACAGAAAGGATTTAAAACAGCATCATAACAAAATTATGTTGATGAACTCTATTTGCTCATGCACTGCTAAAGCTACCCCTAGACCTGGACGTCTAGACCCTGAGTTGAGCAGAGACGGGTAAGAAAAAAATAAGAAAAAAAGGATAGAAAAAAAAAATCAAACTGCAGGGTAGATAGCTGGTAAATCATTCCTAATCTATGCATCCAATTTAGGAGATATAGTGGCAGGGGAGGAGGGGGGAAGGGGGGAGGGGGGGAAGATTCACATTTTAAAAATACATGGCTGTAATGAAATCCCCTGTTTTCAACCCCTGCCTGTTATTCACATTTAAACAGTACCTGTCATGGCTCACATAAGTTAGCTATAAATTAAAGAGAAGAACATTTTATTTAAAAAATACAGGTAAATGCATAGATTTCGAAAACTAAAATCGTGTATGTCAATTCTCAGCATAGACCTTCATGAGTAAGTTGGAATGCTAGGAGAACCTTCCAAGAGACAGTTCTCATGCTTGTTTACATGCTGCTACTGTTTCAGAAAGCACAAGAGTGATGACTGTTATTACTCTGTTGTGACTTCTATGTCCTGGCATATTGGAAGCACTGGCATGCTGGACAGAAGATATATACATGCATAATAATTAATATATTTGCACCCCTGACACTCACAGCACCCTCACTCACACACTCTGCACCCCTGATATTCACAGCACCCTCACACACATACACACACACACACTGCACCCCTGACACTCACAGCACCCTCACTCACACACACTGCACCCACACACACACACACACACACACACACACACAAACACACTGCACCCCTGACACTCACAGCACCCTCACTCTCTCACACACACACTGCACCCCTGACACTGACATCACCCTCACTCACACACACACACTGCACCCCTGACACTCACAGCATCCTCACTCACACACACTGCACCCCTGACACTCACAGACCTTCACACATACACTGCACCCCTGACACTTACAGCACCCTCACACACACTGCACGCTCACACACAGCTTCCTCACATACACATAGCACCCTCACGCAAGCATAGCACGCATCACGCAAACACAGCACACACACACACACTGCACCCCTCACACACACATCACCCTTTTTCACATAGCACCCTCATGCAAACACAGCACCCATCACTCACACACACACTGCACCCCTCTTGCACACACACTACACCCCTTACACACAAACACACACACACACACATCACCTACACAGAAACTGCACAATACTCTTTCTTGGCATTTTGTTCTCCTGGTAACCCATCTATGGAGACACCAGAGACAAATTTCAAGCAAACACAGTGCAAGCATGTTATTAAATTTGCTTGCACTGTGCAGATCAAATACACAGTCTTTTTCTCATGCTAGAGCTCTTCAGCAGAGCTCTGTGCATGGTCTGCCCTGGAAGAGCATTGAACCAACATGCTTACTTTGTGATGGGGGCGTGCTTGTCATTGGTGATGACAAAATACACCCTTTCTGTAATAAAAAAATGCCAGGGCTGAATTTTCTTCCCAGTCCAGCCCTGGGCTTTATTAGGTACTGTGCAACAGAGGAGACAACTTCGGGTATATCTTTGTCATACTTTAAAAGGGATGTAATATCATATAAATCCTAAGACCACATGCAGAAATGATTCCCACCAATTAGAATTCATCATCTTAACCATTTTTCCAAGAGGCAGGAAAAAAACACTACAATAATAGACATTTTTAAAAAAAGGGAGAGCAACAGCAGGAGGAGTAATTAACATTTTTTTTGTGTCAAAGTCCGAAATGAAATCCGAACTGGCACTAGCTGCCCTATTATTGTTCAATCCTAACAACCCAGTGGAGAGTCAGTGTCAATGGAGTGGTGGGATGGTAGACTATAGATTATCATCTGCTGTTCCAAAATTCTGTCCAGCATGTCTTAGGGATGTGGGAAACAGAATTTTCATCACTTGATTCATCACTGAAACCACCAACAACATTAGATGTTGGGACACTACTTTGGTACTCTCCGCCAAGTCTTCACTAAAAAGTGGTTCTGATGACCCTGTTTCACTCTCCCTTAGTTACTTCTTAGGGGGCTCCAAAAAGGTATACTGCTTGAGCTATCTGGAGTAGAAGGAGCTGCAGTGCAAGTGCAAGAGGCAGCACAAGCTGCTGCATGAAAACAATGGGAAAAAAACTATTTGCTCATGCTTCTCGGATAAGACTTAATGGGTATGCTCCTAATCCCACACTGAATGCTACTAAGAGTGATGGTAGCAGCAGGTGTGTTGGTGGTGGATGCAGTCCTAATGGCTGAGAAATTCATACTCTCAGAATCCATTGCATTACTGATCATGATGAATTGGGGAAAATGACACATTCCCCTATCCTAATCCTCAACCATTTTCATTTTAGGATTAGTAAGTGGCATTAATGATGGTGGGTTTATTTTCTTAATACAATTAATTAGGGGTATGAATGATTTTGTTTTAGATAAACAAACACAACTTTATTTAGCAAAAATAACTGGTGCTTGGTGGATTCACTATTGTAACGTTGGGTTTAACTTCACTAAACTCACATAGAAATAAATAAATATAGATAAACGGATAAAAAAAATAATACAAAATAAAGGATTGAGTTTCTGTCTTCAAACAACTAAAGAATAGAAAACTGTCAAACTGTAAGTGGATAATTCCAACTAGCATTAGGCATTGACTAGTATTTTGATTCTGCACTGACTGTAATCAGTGTCACACTAGGTTGAATAAAGCAGGGTATCTATACCACTCAAAGTTTGTGTGAATGGGGCCAAATAGGCAAGCAAGCAGCATGCAGACTAGCCAAGTTTGTGAGCCATTACTTGGATTTAAGCAATTAATTCACAATATCTGCAATTTTTTTTCACTGAAAATTGTTCTGATGCTCCTTCTGAGAACTTTGCAATTCTGGGGATACTTTAAGCTTATTTTACTGTTCTTGTTCTCTACAGCGTGGCAATGGGCTGAACTCCCATCCTGGGAGTGCCGACAGTTCCTGCTGGCCCTCCCCACATTGGACTGGTGTGGGTTATTTGTCCCTTATTAAGATTGGCTCCAAACTCTAGAGTCACTGCATTCAGACTTATGAGTGTACACTTCTCAAGCACTCAAGCATATAGACACCTACTATGGTGATTTAGTTGCATGTGGCAGCCTTCAAAGAAAACAATGGACCATCACAGCCTGACTGTGGCCTTGAAATCTTCTTGTGTCATGCATTTTGGAGGTGTTTGCAGGTGAGACACATGGAGGAGGTCCATATGCAGCAGCAAAGAGAGTGACTTCAGTTTACTATGTACTCTAGCAGGCAGAAAGTCTTGAGTGCTGATAAGCTCTCAATATCTTGCGATAGGAGCAACAGACAGCAGCCGTCATGTTTATTTGAGGCTAGTCACCTGGTCGTCAAGCCGGCTGAAATCCTCCACTCCTCCTCACTCCTCCTAATTTTACTAAGAGTGCTTTTCAAGTCATGAGCACTCTCTCAAAGGGGCAGTGGATGATTTTATTTCCTCCAAACATTTAACAATAAAAAACATTTTACCTTTAAACAACTGTATATTGGTAACCTAGTCTCACACTATAATGAAAAAACAAAATGTCAATCTGAAACGCTTTTTTGCACGTTTAGATATATATCTCTAGTTGGCATTTAATTATTTGGATTTTAATACTGTTATAATTAAATACTTCACCATACGTGCTCTCTTATGATCTTTTACATGTTATTATCTGATTCCTGAGTGGTAACTATATCCCACACATTTGTGACAGTGACAGTGTTTTCCTTTTAACCTTAACCCTAAGCACGCCAGCATATAGAGCCAGTTCTGCTAATAACCAAAAGAGCTTGGATTTTGGTTTAAGAGCAGCAAAGCCTCTGATAACAGGACTATCCAAACTAGGAACTCAGTGTCACACTTACACGCAGACACAGTATACACATTGAGACAATATACACAAACTGATACATTGTTATACATACAGATAAAGCAAACAGTGTAACACACATGCAGTGCTACACACACTTTTTTCAATTTGTTATTAATAAAATATTAACTTCTGTAAAATTAAATAGAAATTGCCGGGAACATCTATTTTATTTCTTGAATTTATTAAGTTGTCTAATATATGCACACAAAGACAAAATGAACTAATGAACTGTAAAATAAAATCTACAATATATGGTTAGTGCTGTGGATTTTGTATGGTGTATTACTTCTAAATAATATGTATGACTTAGTTTTAAATTTTGTCCTTTATAAATTATATCAAACTGTACCTTTGTCATGTTAGCCATTTATTTTACATTTGTTCTTTATGGCATCTTTTTTTCATCATTTTTCTAACTCACTAGTACTTGGAAATAGAAATAAATCTGCCCTAAGGCTAGTGGAAAAAGCTGCAATCAGTACAGCATCATCTAATCCTTCTCTGAAGATTCAGTAACAGTGATTCTTGCAAACTCGACATGCCCATTTTCCCACCACCTATCCTTGACTATAATTCAAAGGTCAAAATTACATCTCCCAACAAGTTTTCTTCCTTTCCCAAAGCGTTTGTTCTGGAAACAGATTATGTTTCTCATATATATTTCCCAGAGGATAATTTCAATGTTATACTATTGTATGTTTGTTTTGTACATATTGGTTTTACTTGTCATTTTCTCTAATTCTTCTGTATGATGCTGCTTCAAAACACTATAAATCCTGTTTTTTTTATATCTCCATTGTCTGCACATTAGCATACAGAGACTAAAATATTAGTCTTATCATTATTACATTTTTATATAAGACTGTGTCTATTTTTTGTGATAAAGTAGTGTGTGGTCCACGAAAAGGGTAGTTACACACTATTCTCTGTGCACTTCTGAGTGTCTATCCTACTAACGTGTCAAGACGCAGTTACTATCCTTGAGACCCACGATATGATTTTGTGTGTTAAATATAGAAAGGTTTTGGTCCATAAACTCAGGCCATTATTTCCCATTGGTTTTGGCTTTGATGTTTATCTATTGTGCATTGCTTAGCATTCAGCAGAATTCCAAATTACCTACAGTTATCTTTGTAGTACCTTTAAAGGAATGCTCCAAACAGATAAGACTCTTACTGCAATGATTTTGTGTGAAGAGTAATCCTCTTTTTTCATTTTATAAAAATGCAGATTTCAATAGAAATTGCATGTTTATAGTGGGACCTTGCTACAGCTCCCCAGATGCCAGTCAGACAACTGGCCTCTTATTTCCTGATAGTTTAGTTCTGTTGAGCTAAACTAGAAAAAAAGAGGCAGAAAACTACTCAGAGCACATGTATTGCAAAGACCTTGCAGTAAGCTCTAATACAGCTGATTGAGAAGTCTGTGATTAGTCAAGACAGAAAGTCTGTACTAAAGAATTAGAGCAGGATTTGAAGTGGTCTGGGTGCAGTGACATTTTCTTTTGAAAAACTGCAATAATTACATTGCAGGACTAAGCCTGCCTCTAGTGGCTGTCAATCAGACAGCCATTAGAGGCACTTCCTGCTTGCTAAGCCTAACTGAATCTGGACATCCTCACGCTCTGCAGCATCAATTAAATCCCCAACGGAAAGCATTGCAACAAAGCTTTCATATGGGGAGGGCTTAATGCACTTGCAGTGCTTGCTGCACATGTGCATTAGCGTCCCTCATCGGGTGACATCGGAGAAGGCAAAATGCAGATCCACCACCAAGGGTCATCATCATTGGAATTCGGTGAGTACAGTAAGGGTTTTTTAAACCCTTACAGTGCCAGGGGGGCTGCGAGAGAGTGGGAATGCAGAGAGGACTGTATTGCTAGGAATAAAGGTTTGTATACCTTACACTATAGAATCTCTTTAATGTTCTTTCAAAACATTTGGTTTCTAACTGTGAAAAGATAAGTAAAACAAATTATTGAAACACTGGAATCTTGTGACAGGACCCCAGAATAGCACTTGCTTTTGATAAATCTCTCTCAAACTTCTTTGAGTTTCCTAATAAAACACTTCTGATCTTTAAACCTTTTTTTTATATTCTTTATTTTTGCATAAACTGAAATGCGGTTAGACGACAGTAAAGGCTTTCGCAGAAGACAAATCACAATGCATGTTTCGTTCGTATTACAGAAAGGAAACGTAGTTGGTTAGTGCATACCAAATACTGGAATGTTATACCGTACATTTTCCTGTCCCCAGATGTTTACCTAGTCGTAACGCTCATAAAACATATAGAATCATTGATCAAACAAGCTGGTACAGGCCAACACCAGTAGTGGACTCGTAAGGACGAAATATTCTGTTCATTGACCCTTCTACCAGGTTGACCGTTCTCTCGGTGAATGGTAGGTTCACAGCATTCGATGTACTCTTTTTGGTCCTGCATCCGGTCCGTCTCACCCACACAGTAAGAGCTCGACTTTTGACATGTCACAATCTATTGTCATTTTACTTCAGTTTAAACTTTAGTTAAACAAAAGTAAGTAAATCTCAAAAACCAAAAGACAAAAATAATCAAGATAAGATAACAACAAGCTAACAACCCACAACTCGGGTGAGGCACACTCTGTCCACATTTCCCTATGACCCCGTCTCTAGTTCTTTTCCTAAATCAGCCTCCCTCCTCTTCTATGTGATGCTCCCATAGCTCCCAAACCTTGCCAAACTTTTTAGCGGTGTTTGGGACCATGGTAGTGAGCTTTTCCATAAGGTCATTATCTTTTATTTTGGCGATTGCCAGTGAGAGAGAGGGTACCTGCAGGCATGACTAATTTTGAGCTAAGGCCCTGCGGGCCGCTAGGTAGATCATATTAAGTAATTACTGTCTGGTCGATTGAGGCCCTCCATTGGTCTGGAAATGAGACAGGTCCAGGGGTCTAATTGTAGCTGTCTCTGCATTATTTTAGAGCTAAGTCATGTTATTTGGGACCAATAGTCATGTACAGAGGGGCAGGACCACCACATATATTCCTTTCTCTCCGCAGGTGTGCCAACAGGTGTCCATAGGGGACAGTTTCATGTGAAACTGTTTTTCTGGGGTGGTATACCACCCGAACATGGTTTTAAATGATTGGGGATTGGTGGGGGGCGGGGGTGCGGTGGGATACCAGTCACTAGTGAGAGGAGACGCAGTGAGGACTAGCACGCGTGAGCCCTAAGACTCTGACCCTCTGATTGGTAAATGATGGGGGTCCCCGAACAATCCCCAACTTACAGATCCTTCAGATGTATGGGCCCGCCCCACCCCCGCTCCACAATTTGTTAAACCTAACCAGGGGCCAGACTTCAGACCCCGGGGTCGCGACCCAGCCTGGTACACACCTTCCCCACTGACAAATGCCATGAGGCCCTCTATTTCCCCCTCCCGCAGGCCCGAATAATAAAAATAATAATAATTATGTCCGATGCTATATACACGTATACAGTGAAATAAACTGGTTCCACGTTCAAAAACCTGTCAGTCTGATGGTGGTTATATACCCTGGCCGATGCCCAGCATCTCTCCCATATCCGCACACACCACAGTCCCTCCCGGCCCCAGAGATCCCCCCCAAGGATGTCAGCTTAGCTGAGTGTCCCAATGATAGTCTCCCGGTGTCAGGACCCCGCGGGCGGCTGCAAGGGGAGGCTGCAGTCCGCTCGCGGCACTCACCCTCCAGCCGTCCGCGGTCCCCTTCTCCACGGGGTCTCGGCGAGCGGCATCCCTCCAGCCTCGGATGCCGCTCGTGTCTTCCTCCACGCCCCCCAGCGGCAGCATGCATGACGCTGCACGCTGGAAGACTGCCCAAGATATGTCACGCCGGGGTCAGTCACCTGACCCGGCATTAAAGGCACAGTGCCTCAATCACAGTGGGAGGTTTAGATATCTCCCACGTGTGATTGTTAATTCTGATTGGAAATTATCCAATCAGAATTAACCTGATGGTTTAAATACTTACCTTTCCTGTTCCTCCCTGCCCTGTTGTGGTCTTTGCTTATTAGTATTGATTCTGAACGTGTGATTTCTGGTTACGTACTCTCTGGCTTGTTATACTGACTTTGTGACTTTCTCCTACCCTTTGACCTCGGCTTGTTTCTCGTTATTCTGTTTTCTGGTTCCCCTTACTCGGCTTGTCTCCTGACTATTCTGTGTGTGCTTAGCCCGGCCACTCTAAGGACCGGTACTGCACACTTTCTGTGTGTGTGTCTGTGTGTGTGTTAGCGTGTTGGGTTCCCCGAATCGTGACACCCGGAAAGCCGCAGTCCCGCTGTCAGCGGTAATCATTGGCCATTGGCCCCAAACTCCTTCCACTCCTCAGGAAGGGTTACCAGTGCTAGGCTCTGTGGACGTGAGACGGAGAGGTCTGGAGGTGGTTCAACACCCAGGCCTTGTAAGAACTTGGCTGGGTCATTTCCTGGCAGCAAGGTGTCACTGCAAGTTTTGCCATTCGTTACTGGGCCTGCCTGGGTGTCACAATCGCCAAGACAGACCCAGACACCATTACAGCTGCAGGTTTGCCAGAGGCGCCCTGAGAGAACTGGTGCCCTAGTCCACCCCCTAATGGCCTAATGGAAGTGCCAGCCCTGCACAAAACTACTTCTCTGAACAGTACATTCTAATGCATGTGTTTTTCCTGCAGCACCCAGGTGAAGTTATTCAGTTCATATTTATTTATTTATAAAATATTTTACCAGGAAAGATACATTGAGATTTCTCTCATTTTCAAGTATGTCTGTATGTCAAGTATTGACTGTAATATCCAAAATATGACCATTATTTTATGACCTATTTTTTTAATCCACGCAATTGTTTTCTTTTTTGTTTATCTATATTCTCAGAATACATTTGTTTCCCTTTATAGCCTTACTAATCTCTTTCTCATGGGGTATTTATCCAGGAAGCATTGCAGAATCTTTTATGGTTCACAGGTTATTGTGAGTTAATTACATTCCTATCATTTATATTAGTGAATTATGAGCTTCCAAAATGTGGGGATCAGATGCATTTGAACACAATAGTTTAGTTTATGTTTTTATTAAAGGGATACTATAGGTCTGAGAACAACTTTTGCTTAATATAGCAGTTTTGGTGCCACTGTAGTCTCAGTGTTCAATCTGCTTCCATTTATGAGTTAAATCACTTTGTTTCTGCAGCCCTAGCCACACCTCCCTGACTGTGACGTACAAGCCTTCCTAAAGTCTTCCTGTAAACTTACTTCATTTCACATTCTAATTCATTTAAAAGGAATATCTCATGATCTGTTAATTGCATTCTAGACCATGTAGTAGCCTCCTGAATGTGATTAAAGTTCAATTTAAAGAGCAGGAGATAAAAACTTCTAAAGTGAAAACACGGTGCTCTAAGATCTTATTGTTTTTTTTAATGCTGGCTGCGTGAGTCAATGAAAACTTTATTATAACTGATGTTCAGTTTATATTCCTAAAATATCATACCTAATAAATGATTAATGTATTATTATTGTGCATACATATTATTGTACATAAACAAAACATCCATGTTTTAATGCTGGTTAATTAATTCTGGGAGTTATAATAATTGTTGAATACTCTAAATGGGTCGTAATCCTAACCTTGAACATGATTGTTCAATGAATACATTTTTTTTTACTGGAGTTTTCACTAACCACTCTTTGCAACATCTTCACTACTAGATCTATACTACATTGTACTAGATACACACTCTATTATACACATCTTGCTAAGATACCATGAAGTATTTGGATATTATGAACATAATCATTTAGTTCATCTTTTACAGAGTGAAAACTAGATTTGCTTACTGTTTAAGTAGCAATGTGAACACAATTATTTTTAAGACACACTTTAAAAATCAATTTAATCCAAACTGGATAGAAACCACCTGACCATTCGCAAGAAAAATGTTAAACATAGTGAATACTGTATGCCAAATTCAGAGGAGCAAAGGGCCAATACACCTTTACAGCTACATTAAGTAGCAAATGGAGCTGTACAAAATTGTTCAGCTTAAAGACAAGCTGAGCTGAACAAAAATAAAGTACTTTTTCTCACCTTACATTTATCTTTTTGAGGTATGTGTGTATGAGGCCAAAACATTTTAACACATTCAGTTATCACATGGTGTTAACACACTTTTAATAGTCATATGAAATTGCTTAACAATATCTACTTTTATTATTTTAAATGACCATACATATTTTAAAGTAAAATCGCATGACACTAAGTTTGTATAATTGTAAAAATTTACCATTCTGTTTATTTTGTCTGGACAATGTTATGTAAGCAAAGGTTTGTCTTGTATTACATTAGTGTTTTACAAACTTAATTAATATTTATAACAAATGTATGTTATATACAGATATTCAGATATTTTGTATATATTAATATACTCTTTTAACAAAAAAATTAAATATTTAGCCTTTTTTATTTAAAAACAATAGTTACAGCAAAAATTGTAATTTTCCCTTCAGAAAATATTATGTAAAGAAATGTATAGTAAACATATGTAAATATAACTGCTTATTTAAATAGGAATTTAATTTGCTTAATAGTAATAGATATTAGGATTGACAAAAATTCATTTGATAAAATGTTTTATTAGAAAGTAATAATTAAGAATAGTTTAAAATTAATGTACTTGAAGTATATGGTCTATTTTTATAGGTTGTTCATCTTTAATTTTTATCATTAATGTCATAACCTAGTAATAATTCTTGCCCTAATGGTAGCTTTATCCTTCAGTGATCAGATAAATGAGTATTGCGGAATTACCCAGACACTTTATCATTTAGCCCTGTGATAAATAATTAAAATATTAGATTTTTCATATAGTGCAGCTACAATGAAGAAAACAGTGATGGCTGATTTCTCACAAAGCTTCTGCCATGAAAATATAGAGGCTTCAATTCTTGCATGATTCAGTTGTCTGCTGCTGAAAAGAGTTATACCAATGCATCAAGATTTAAAAGATGGATTTTTAAGCTATATAGAATGTTGATGCGCGTTGCAAAGAAGAGGATTTGTTAACTTGAAATGAAGGGATCATTTGAACCATAACACTTACAATCTATTTAAAGTACGCTGCATATGGGAGGTTTTCCTACTATATTTGGATAAATCACTTGCATTTAATGTTTTGCTATTAAAGCATCTTCTTAGCTTCTAGTGTTACTGACATATTAAAGGAGAGACATAAACAGCAGAGTTACATGAAAATAGGTTAGAGTTACAATAAGGGGTTGCTATAGTACATTCCTGGATGTATTTAATATGGTATTGCTATTATGGAGTCAAGATGGAATTTCTTCCTTTTAGCAACATACACGGCAATCAATTCACATAGAGTTTTTGCTTTGTTTTAAATAAACAGCATACCATTATGTGTACCCACCATAAATCACCTTGAAGCAATAATATTACATCATACAGATATAAGGATTTACAGTTATAAAAATTGTATACTACTTAAGCAACTCAATGAAGCGAAAATGCACACCATTACTCACACAGTGCTGAACTATCTGGCACCCGGTGCACACCACACTGACTGCACTTGATTCCATCAGGCATCACAATGATGTTTATGTCCTTGAGACCCAGGGATCTACATGACAATATGTGGTGTTCCTGGTCAGAGGCTCTTCCCTTACAACTGTTTTTGACTCTCTAGCCTCTGGAGACAGGCTTTGAGGTTACTAGAGTTTCATATTTCTTTCGGGTAGAACTGCAATTTGGCTAAATTCAGGTTGATCAGGTGATCAGACCAGATTCAGATTTTGACATTCATGCAAGTCCGAACATGCTCCCCATGGTTCTTGATGAACAGTGTCATTACTGGCACCATCAAAAAAGAGTGGGTTCGGGATGGAATTACGAAGAGGTTGTTTTTTGTTTTTGACAAGCAGCTTAGTTTGCCATGATGAAAAGTCGTGACAACTTTGAGTGGGTGATTAACCTTTGTATTGTTCCTAGTATGAGCTGGGTTACCAATATACAATTATTAAAATGTTTTTCTTATTATTTATTTGTTTGCTTTTTTTTTCATTAACTGTTTGTAGTAAGAAATTCCTGTTTGTTGTTTAATAATAAAATCATGTTACAGTAGTAAATCCGCCAAGCACCACATATTAATAATCCACAAATATACCTTTGCCAGTTGTTTGTGTAGTGTTAGGATCAAATTGGGACATCCTTAGATAACCCTAAGTAGTCCCAAATCTAGCTCACTCTCACTATCCCTAACTAACTACAACTCAAGCTACTCCTAACCCTTATTAACCGTCACAGTAAAATGTTTGTAGATTGCCACCCAGACTGATTGATACTTTTGAAAGTGAGCTAAGGCAAACAGTAACTGCTGTGATTAACTATTGTTAATCAGACAGCCTGGAATCGAGTCACTGACTTTTGCTGAATTGCTAGTGAATTGCTAGTGAGACAACCACTAAATTGACAGTTTATTCTAGCATTGACTGATGCAAGCCAGCATCAGCTGTGTATTTTGGCTTTCAAAGCAGTCCTAGTGTGTGGCAGTCATTTCAGGCTATTAACAGACAGCTTCATACGTGATTGTGGTGTTTACTGTTCTTAATAGAAACCCACTGACTGGACCACTTGCCTTGGGGATATACACATCACTATTTCTATGATGCCTCTCTAGTTAGGCCTCAAAATATAAAGTCTCACTGATCTTGGGGATTTTTTGATGTCCATTGTACAGGGTATTTGAAAAAAGTTGTGGCCCAGGCACTCAAGGATCAGTTGAACAGCAGGTTGCAATGTTTCAATCCTCTCAAGCTTGAGAAAGATCCCTTGTAGCATCGAAACATTGCAATTTTCCAATACACCTGCTGTTCAACTGATCCCTGAATGCCTGGACCACAACTTTGTTCAACTATCACAGTAGGTATAGCCAACCCCAGGTCTGGCTGCACCAGGATTTAAATAAGTGTGGCATTCCTCTTTTTTGCTTACATTGTACAGGGTATGGCAGCAGGTATGATGTGCATTGGTGCATTGGTTATTAGAAATAACATGACACAAATTAACAAATAAATAATTTATATCAGAACATAGCCTATATTTCCTTGATATAATGTGCACTGCTCAAAAAAATAAAGGGAACACAAAAATAACACATCCTAGATCTGAATGAATCAAAGATTATTCTGAAATATTTTGTTCTTTACATAGTTGAATGTGCTGACAACAAAATCACACAAAAAAAAAATGGAAATCGACTTTTTTAACCCATGGAGGTCTGGATTTGGAGTCACACTCAAAATTAAAGTGGAAGAACACACTACAGGCTGATCCAACTTTGATGTAATGTCCTTAAAACAAGTCAAAATGAGGCTCAGTAGTGTGTGTGGCTTCCACGTGCCTGTATGACCTCCCTACAACACCTGTGCATGATCCTGATGAGGTGGCGGGTGGTCTCCTGAGGGATCTCCTCCCAGACCTGGAGTAAAGCATCTGCCAACTCCTGGACAGATGTGCTCAATTGGATTCAGGTCTGGGGAACGGGCGGGCCAGTCCATAGCATCAATGCCTTCGTCTTGCAGGAACTGCTGACACACTCCAGCCACATGAGGTCAAGCATTGTTTTGCATTAGGAGGAACCCAGGGCCAACCGCACCAGCATATGGTCTCACAAGGGGTCTGAGGATCTCCCTAATGGCTCCCTAATGGCAGTCAGGCTACCTCTGCAGACCAAAGAAATGCCACCCCACACCATTACTGACCCACTGCCAAACCGGACATACTGGAGGATTTTGCAGGCAGCAGAACATTCTCCACAGCGTCTCCAGACTCTGTCACGTCTGTCACATGTGCTCAGTGTGAACCTGCTTTCATCTGTGAAGAGCACAGGGCACCAGTGGAGAATTTGCCAATCTTGGTGTTCTCTGGCAAATGCCAAACGTCCTGCATGGTGTTGGGCTGTAAGCACAACCCCCACCTGTGGATGTCAGGCCCTCATCCCACCCTCATGGAGTCTGTTTCTGACTGTTTGAGCAGACACGTGCACATTTGTGGCCTGCTGGAGGTCATTTTGCAGGGCTCTGTCAGTGCTCCTCCTGTTCCTCCTTGCACAAAGGCAGAGGTAGCGGTCCTGCTGCTGGGTTGTTGCCCTCCTACGGCCTCCTCCACGTCTCCTGATGTACTGGCCTGTCTCCTGGTAGCGCCTCCATGCTCTGGGCACTACGCTGACAGACACAGCAAACCTTTTTGCCACAGCTCACATTGATGTGCCATCCTGGATGAGCTGCACTACCTGAGCCACTTGTGTGGGTTGTAGACTCCATCTCATGCTACCACTAGAGTGAAAGCACCACCAGCATTCAAAAGTGACCAAAACATCAGCCAGGAAGCATAGGAACTGAGAAGTGGTCTGTGGTCACCACCGGCAGAACCACTCCTTTATTGGGGGTGTCTTGCGAATTGCCTATAATTTCCACCTGTTATCTATCTCATTTGCACAACAGCATGTGAAATTGATTGTCACTCAGTGTTGCTTCCTAAGTGGACAGTTTGATTTCACAGAAGTGTGATTGACTTGGAGTTACATTGTGTTGTTTAAGTGTTCCCTTTATTTTTTTGAGCAGTGTATATTTCTATTACCAAACAGCCCCTTCTCTTACCCCTCATATTTTTTTATCTACTCTTAATTTCCTCTAGCAAATTAAATATTTTGCATAATTAATTATATATTTCCTTCTTTCTTGTTGCATATCTCTCACTCAAGGAGCATGCCACAGGGGTATTAACAAAAACTAAAATGATAAAGTCTTGCATAGGAGCTTCAAGTGTTTGTAGCACATTGACCCTTTAAATGGACTTTACATGCAACTTCAATCTGTGCCTCTGTTCACTTTTAGTATTTTTTCTAAATAAAAAAAAGTTTTCAAATATTCTTAAGGCATGTAGTACCCCATTTGTTAGATTAATCACTAAACTCCAAATTCAATTTGATTAAAATGTCAGAATGTACTATCTCCAAGTGACTACACATACCTCAAGAGAGGAATGAAGTTTTAAGGCTAGTAGCTCACAGAATAAACAAGTGATTACAAAGTGAGAATTTCCCCTTGAAGGCTACAAGCATCAATGTGTCTGCAAGCAACTGCCCACACTCCAAAATAGAATTTAACCTTTATATCATTTAACTCACGTACTACTCAAGGAACTGCATATTCCAAAACAGAATTTCACCTGCAAGGTTACTAGTCAGTAAATGCCATATTTCCTCTATTATATCCTTCTTATACATTTTACTTTTGTAACACAGGATAGCTAGGAGATATTTTTACTATATTTTCCTGTTCACACTAGACAATTTATGACAGGCCTCTGTGCTATAAATTACTAATTCAGTACCCTTCTTTTTTATAATGTGTACAATTTACTCTTATTTTCTCCTACAACATACAATCCTCAATGACTGCATATGACATTTCTTCACCCTGACAAATCTTGCTTATGTATTATAGGGTGTACACATAATCAATAGCTTAATTAACCCTACACTTCAAATTATAGTCACATTGATCATGCTATGAAATTCTGACTTTTTCTCATTTCATTATTATTTCTTTTCATTGTATTCTACTGGTGAATCCTGCACATGGCATATGGAGGTGCGTACAATCATATTATTGAAAACTACCGTTTATAATGAAGGGAGGGACAGAAACAAAGCTAAATACACACTATTCAGCATAAAAGATAATACAGCTAATAATTAAGGCAACAATCTATAAAGTGCACAACAGTTTGGTTAGTTATGAAGCCAAACTGACTTTGTAGTGAAGGCGTACTCCCCTTAAGATATTTAAGACTCATTTTATTAGTGCATATAAAAAACAAAAACAGAATAAGCAAGAAAAAAAGATTTATGTTTACTTTGACTCACTGTATCAGAGAGTAGCATAAACAGCTTAAATGTGCAGCTCCAACATAATACATTTTCCTGGCATAAAGCCTTCAAAGTAGCCAAGTATAACATCAGTCAGACTAGCCATATGTTCATGAATAGGAAACGGAGAATCTGCCATCACTATTTTACAAACAGCAAGACTGCACACAAATTAACAGTCAGTTTAAAACCTTAATAACAGACAGTAAAAGTAGCAACAGGTTTGGAACCAGTTAGTTCCTCCCATTGCTCTTAGTGACTAATTTTTAATATAAAGTCTGCTGGTAATACTCATTTGCTTCTTGAAGATTTGACGGACATCAAACAACCACTACTTGCTAAAAGTAGAGACTGGTATTTTAGGAAGTAGTGGCTGGCTAGTAAATCTTGATGACAGGTTACATCAATGACACCTTGGTGAAACCTTGAATATAGTTTACATAAATCTATCTGTTTTCTGCATGTAAGCTACTTGGTTATCTAATCAATACCCTGTTGCAATGTCTATGTTTCTCTATTGTAGTGTTTCAACTTACCAGCAAAAGTTATATTTATAACGTTTTATTTAATAGTTTATTTTAAACTTATAGTTAGATATGGACATTAATAAATGCAATTTGCATGTAATGTTTACCCATCTCTATAAACAATTTTATGATTGCCTAAATCAAGAATTTACACTATGCCTTAGTTCAATTTTCCCTTGAACTAAACATAAAAAGTGTGCATTGGTTAAAACATCACTAAACGATTTAGATCAGGGACTCTTAGATAAGTCTTATGTCAATGGCAATTCATTTTCATAAACATATTTCCAGGGATCTTTGTCAAAATGGCCCAGGACACAGTTAGTGTGACCCACTTTTGAATTGCTTTATGCTGACAGAGAGAGAGACATTTTTACATTTAAATAGCTTATTATGTATGCGTTCTGCGTTTATTCTGACATCTTCCTAAGCCTTAAATGTTGCTATATAGGTGGATAGTTTCTTAGCTAAGCAGCCAGACAAATAAAATTGCAGGCGCCCTGATATTAGAAATAATAATACCTTTGATAAGGTTGTATGTTAACTAAGAAAACAAAAATAAAACCCAAACAGGGGAACTTGAGGAAATACTTAAAAAATAAAATAGTGTAAAGAAATAACTTTATTCAAATGCTTTTATTTTGATTTTATTTTGGCTACACACGGCTTTTATGCACAGACCCCTACATGGGGTCTCAATATCAAAAATACAAGGCTTTTCTTCACAGGATCCTCTGTGCCTGAGAGATAATTGTGTGATAAAAAGCTATAACTCTATTATCTCTTAGGTACAAAAAAAATGTACAATATTTAAAACACCCCAAAAATTCATTTTAATAACTTCAGAACCCCACAAGAGTCATATCACTGAATAGCTTGGGTCTGAGCACACACTTTGCCTAAATATCACTCATATCCCTTTGTTGGTTCGTGAACGCCATTCGAATGAAGTTTTGACCAGTGGCCACAAGGTGATGCCCCAAAACAGTGCCAGAGAAAACAGGGCAATGACCGGTCATCTTTCGGGGGTTCTCAGACAAACACCGATGAATACATCCCCTGACTGTTAGAGATCGAATGCTCACCCTGTTCGGTAGTTCATGCCTCCCGAACACCATTCTCATAACTGTTTGGGAAGTTGGATGGGCAGCGGTACCACTTTCCCGGGTGTTTGCGGTGTCATGTATCCATGTACCACTGCCCGCGTTTGGGAGACAAAATGAACGCCAAGTGTTTGAACTTGTGCGTTCGATTATACGAATGGTGGACACACAGGGAAAACACTTGAACTAATATCCAATTTGTTGTTAACAGCCAGGGGTGGTCAGTGATTAAAAGGTGCGAACAAGGGGACCACACAGAGTTGGTTCGGTAAACGAACGGGGGTGTACGGACACCTAAACAAAAGGGAATAAAAGTGTAGCTAGAGCATTCATTCCACTACAAATACAAAGTGCAAACAAATTAAACATACAAGATATGCATTTTGGCGCCATCAATGGACCTTTGTCTGAGGCAATTGAAATGTACACAGGTTGCAAAGGTCTACCAAGATGGCCTCAGTAAGTACATAGAATTGCATGTATATGTGATTACGTAACATAGAAAGCACCAAGGTGGCCACCATGAGCCCTTACGGACCCCCATACAGCCAAACTATTGGCTGGCCACAATATAAAATACAGCACTCCAATGAAAATCACCCAAGAAGTGCAGGAACAAAAAGAAATCAATGGGTAAAAGCAAGAATGAGGAAAGAAGGAGAGAAAGAAAATCAACAAGCCCAGTAAACAATAAAGAGGAATACCAGCATATAAAACTAGTAAAGACAATAAAAAGGAAAAGGAAAAACAATATCATCACAATGACCCACGCCCAAAATAGGACAATAAAACCCCATATGGTTGAGAGCCAAATACTCTGACCTTCTTACAGTTTCAGCAGCAAAATAAAAAGGAAGGTGTTAGAAATGTTATGTCCTTTATTATCTTTCTTCTGTTTCGTGATTGGTTGACTTTTTTTTTTGCTCTTTTTTTTGGCTGCTATTAGAGGTGGAAGTAAAGAGAGTATAGCAAAATATTAAACCTTCTGCCTTGCTTTGTCTCAAAATTACATTCACATATGAAACCTGGATGGATCTGATCTATATGAAACCATCAGCATGTGAAATCTTTAGTGTTGTTTTCCTACCTTACTTATGGCCACATTTATTAGCCCTTCCCCTTATGACATCAGAGAGTTAGCCCTAGTCTGCATCTCACCCAGAGCTAAATCAGAAGTAGACGTAGGAGCCATGGGCAAGATAAACAGGTTAGCCAGTAGTGTGGGACTTTTACAGTATAATGTGCCTGGAGCAGGAGCTCCTGCCACCCCATGTTAATTTCGGGTGTAGGGATACATGAGTCTATTTTGAAGTTTTTTACTTCAGTTCCACTTAGTGTGTAAATACTATTATAAACAAAGCCTTTAAAATGTTTTTTTTTCATACATACTTACTATTGTATTAGCTATACTTATAGCATATTGAAAGAAAATAATGTATGTCCTTAAATATATATATATATATATATATATATATATATATATATATATATATATATAAGTATGGGTGTATTTAAACACAAATCCTTAAAGGAACACTATAGGGTCAGGAACACAAACATGTATTCCTGACCCTATAGTGTTAAAACCACCCTCTAGCCCCCTGGGCCCCTCATGCCTCCATATATATAGTAAAAATCTTACTGTATTCAAGCCTGAAGCTGTAACTCTGCATGCCGTTAGACTCAGAAAAACAAGCAGTCTGCTAACATCATCAGAAGTGGTAGCCTGTTCCAATCACAATGCTTCCCCATAGGATTGGCTGAGACTGACAAAGAGGCAGATCAGGGGCAGAGCAAGCATTATTCAAACACAGTCCTGGCCAATCAGCATCTCCTCATAGAGATTCATTGAATCAATGAATCTCTATGAGTAGAGTTCAGTGTCTGCATGCAGAGGGAGGAGATACTGAATTTTTGGATACATTTTAGGCAGCCATGACCCAGGAAGGATCTCTAACAGTCATCTGAGGAGTGGCCAGTGAAGTTATCACTAGTCTGTGATGTAAACACTGCATTTTCTCTGAAAAGACCGTGTTTACAGCAAAAAGCCTGAAGGTAATGATTCTACTCACCAGAACAAATGCAATAAGCTGTAGTTGTTCTGGTGACTATAGTGTCCCTTTAAATTACAGCAGAACAAACACATAGCACAGATTCTAGGTGTTGCGTGATTCAGAGGTTGGACAATTGCCTCCATTGCTAAGGGGTTAAAAGTAATGCAGTCTGTCCACATTCAGGTAGCTGTGGCCGTGAGAGCCTCTGAAACCAGCAAAAATGATCTATCTGTCTTGATATGGTAAGTGCAATGCTCATCTTTGTTAGCCTGAAATTAGTGATACATTGAAGTCAGTTACTGTCTGCTCCCCACTAGTGTTCCTCAGGTGCTGGCGGGTGGAGTAGAATTAACTTTCTGCCACTTTGGCTTCCTCAATCTGGCTGCATCCATGGTGTGTGGCAAAGCCTGCTACTGTAGGCTGGTACAGCTGGTAAATTTCTAGGATACTGAAGTCCCTTACTGAAATAGGGGCTTCCAGTTATGGAATGAAGGTTTGAAAAGTTTTGCCCTGTGGTTGTCGACGATTGTCTACTCACTCTCCCCTTTAAAAAAGTAAAAATACATTTTAAGTATTGAAGTGGTAATGGTTCCAGGAGGGCACCGGTCACTTCCTCTATGTGTACAGAGTCACTTCCTCTCCTCTGTAGAGCTTCCATTAGCTTTCCAATTAATTTTTGTTCCATTTGATTAATGGAATGAATTATTATCTGATTTTGCACTGGTATGTTACTCACTAATTGATGCTCTCTTAATTTACTTTCGATTCGGATATATTATCAATTAGTGTCTAATCAATTTACTGACTCTCCCTTTGTTGAATTAATGCCTGATCTCAACATTTTGGGGCTACATGAATATATTCTGGCCCTTCTATTGTAATGGCAATATACGTCTGACTTTTTCATCATATTCTATTTTAATTTAAGTCCCCCACCCAATGTGGGGTCATGGGAGGGACTGGGAAGCAATGGCTGTCCAGTCACAAGTGTTAAATATTTAGTTGATATGAATTCACCTTCTTCATAGCAAGTGGGATGTTTTAAACCTCTCTGATAGTAATATGGGGGTCTTGTTGACCTACATAGACCTTTGTATTTATTTGTATATGTATTTATTTATTTTTTAATGTGGTGGCTGCTAGCAAGTGCTGGCCAGCAACAACATAATTAACCCCTTAAGGACCGGCCTGTTTTTGCGATGTTTGTACGTTAAGGACCAGAGCAGTTTTAACACTTTTGTGGTGTTTGTGTTTAGTTGTAATTTTCCGCTCTCTCATTTACGGTTCCCATACAAGTTATATATTGTTTTTTTCACGACAAGAAGGGCTTTCTTTACATACCAGTATTTATATTATGTCATATATTGTATTTAAAAAAAAAAATAAAATATGGTGAAAAATACTTTTACTTTTACTTTTACTTGAAAAATCTTTTACTTATCTACAAAAGCTAATGAAAAAAACTGCTAAATAGATTAAAAATGTTGTCCCGAGTTTAAAAACACCCAGTGTTTACATGCTTTATTGCAAGTTATAGGCCTATAAATACAAGTAGGAAATTGCGGTTTCAATATATATATATTTTAAATGTATCAATAGTGACATTGTTACACCGTTATCTGTCATAAATCCCCGAAACACACGTAACATGTACATATTTTTTAAAGTAGACAACCCAGTGTATTCAAAATGGGGTATGTCCAGTCTTTTTTAGTAGCCACCTAGTCACAAACACTGGCCAAAGTTAGCATTTATATTTGTTTGTGTGTTAAAAATGCAAAAAACGCTAACTTTGGACGGTGTTTGTGACTAAGTGGCTACTAAAAAAGGCTGAACATACCTCATTTGCAATACCTTGGGTTGTCTTCTTTTGCAAATGGTATGCCATCATGGGGCTAATTCTCATTCCTTGGCTACCATACGCTCTCAAAGGCAACCTAACCAATCTGATAAATTTCAATTAAAAAAAAAAAGTAAAATCAAGCCTTATATTTGACCCTGTAACTTTCACAAACACTATAAAACCTCTACATGTGGGGTACTGTTATACTCAGTAAACTTCGCTGAACACAAATATTAGTGTATCAGAACAGTAAAATATATCACAGCAATAATATCCTCAGTGAAAGAGCTGTTTGTGTGTGAAAAATGCAAAAAACTTCACTTTCACTGACAATATCATCGCTGTGATATGTTTTACTGTTTTGAAACACTAATATTTGTGTTCAGCGAAGTCTCCCGAGTAAAACAGTACCCCCATGTACAGGTTTTAGGGTGTCATAGAAAGTTACAGGGTTAAACACAGTGCTAGCAAATTAAATTATCTGGACTTTTGGCCTGGGTTGGCAGGCAGGTCCCTCAAATTGCAATCATTAAAATTACTTAATTAGGTAAAAATATTACATAAATATGCACGTAGAATTTTAATATATATACATATTTATATATTTGACGTCTACGTGTATATTTATGAAATTATTTATGTAATTATGTATGTGGACATATGTATATTTCGTATTATTTTTATTTATTTATTTATACATAGATATATATATCATTACATTCTAAGTGTATTTTGATATAAATATATATATATATATATATCAATATCAAAATACTGTTAGAATAAAATTGCATATATATATATAATTTTTTTTTTAATTATTAAAAAATATTTTTATTTTTTGTTATTTATTTTTATTAACATATTATTTGTATTTTATAATAATATATATATACCATATATAGTTATTATATATATATTGTATATATTCGTGTGTAATATAAATATAAGTGTATTTTTATATTAATATACGTATATATAAATATAAAAATACACTTAGTATGACATTATATATATGATATATATACATATATTATATATAGGTATATATAGATATAATACATGTATATATATCATATATATATACACATATTATTATTTTTTTTACACTGATTGTTTTTTTTTTACACTTTATTTTGGATTTTACACTTGCAGGGAGACTGCCTGTCAGCACAGACAGTCCCCCTGCAGGCAGACACATGGACCCCTATTGCGGTCATGTGATCGAGTGATAACATGGCCGTGGGGTCCTGATCTGCCGAGGGGGGACTGCCCGGGCAGACAGGCAGTCCCCCTGGACCGGGAGGAGCACTGATCGCCGCCGTGGGACCGACGGCGATCAGGTAAGTAGCCCCTGACCGTTATGACGGTTCAGGACCGTCAGCGGTCCAAACGCATATTTTACCGCTGACGGTCCTGAACCGTCAGCGGTCCTTAAGGGGTTAACCCTCACATTACCAGGGTCTTGTAACTTCAAATTAGAAATTAACTTCCAAAAAGGCAAGGGAACCAATAATTTGCTAATTCAGTTCTGAATTTTATTAATATTGGTGTTTTGTGAATCTTCCAAATCCTATAATTTGTAGAGTATTCAGATGTGAGAGCACTGAATCTGGACACTGTGTGCATCTTGCTGCAGATAAACTGGGTCCCATTGAATTCCAACTAAATTTGGCTTTAGTAAATATGAGAATTGCCATTGTAGTTGCAATTCACTAATTTCCCTGGGTTTAAGTGACTAACCCTGATATTAGAATTGTGTAGGGATTTTGATTTCTGTGAATTCTATTAAAGGACCACTCTAGTGCCAGGAAAACACACTCGTTTTCCTGGCACTAGAGTGCCCTGAGGGTGCCCCCACCCTCAGGGACCCCCTCCCGCCCGGCTCTGGAAAGGGGAAAGGGGTTAAATCTTACCTTTTTCCAGCGCTGGGCGGAGAGCTCTCCTCCTGCTCTCCTCCTCCGATCCGCCTCTTCTCCTCCCCGTCGGCTGAATGCGCACGCGCGGCAAGAGCTGCGCGCGCATTCAGCCGGTCACATAGGAAAGCATTCATAATGCTTTCCTATGGACGCTGGCGTGCTCTCACTGTGAAAATCACAGTGAGAAGCACGCAAGCGCCTCTAGCGGCTGTCAATGAGACAGCCACTAGAGGACATAGGGGGAAGGCTTAACCCATTCATAAACATAGCAGTTTCTCTGAAACTGCTATGTTTATGAAAAAATGGGTTAACCCTAGAAGGACCTGGCACCCAGACCACTTCATTAAGCTGAAGTGGTCTGGGTGCCTAGAGTGGTCCTTTAAAGTTATTGGCTAAGCTGATCAAATATTGCAAAGGTTTAGCTTTAGAACCATCAGGAATGTTGCTGGGAATCGGGAGTGGCTAGCAGGGGCCCAGAATAGGGGTCCTGAAAATACCAGGGTCTAATTTGAGCACCATATCATTCTTAGTCCAAAATTCTCTTTAATACTTAGAGAGAAATAACTACAATTATATGATTTGTAAATGTGCCACTTTAATGTACCATAGAGTGAATTATACATCACAGTGTGGGGGTATTGCTGTTGGTGTGTTTGATTTTAATGCAGTGAGGTGAAGGGTTAATACAGCAGGTATGGCGTTTATAAATATAGGTTTGTATAATATTCTGAATTCAATGATAGATTTGGTTTATAATTTAATTAACAGAACACATAAGACTTAAATCATGGTATATGTAGCGGAGAGGTAGTATAATCCACAGTATCTCAGCTGGTAAACAGGAACAGCATAAAGTAATGCAGGCAAAATAAGTACAGCATACAATAATCCTGGTAGCGTTGAATAAATCCTTCCTTCCCAAGAACTAGACGACACATAGGCTGGGAGTCAACTCAGCTTTTAATCACAGATCACAGTATGTATGTGGTTCCCCATGCAAGGGGTTTCCCTACTGACTTTACAGGGGTTGTACAGTAGGGGACTACATGGGGAACTTAACAACCAAGATATTTCTCCCACCATGCACTGCTGTACGAGAGGGATACTCCCACTAGAATATCCAGTTAAAGGGACACTCCAGGCACCCAGACCACTTCTGCTCATTGGAGTGGTCTGGGTGCCAACTCCCACTACCCTTAACCCTGCAAGTGTAATTATTGCAGTTTTTTTTAAACTGCAATAATTAACTTGCAGGGTTAAGTCCTCCCCTAGTGGCTTTCTATTAGACAGCCACTAGAGGGAACTTCCTGCTTCATAGCACAGGTTGTGTGAGACCTCCAGCGTCGCTCTATTCCCCATAGGGAAGCATTGAAATTCATTTTCAATGCTTTCCTATGGGGTGCGCTAATGCGCATGCGCGGCATTGCCGCGCATGCGCATTAGGTCTCCTCGGCCGACGGGTGAGATCAGTCTCGCCCAGCGGCCAACGTAAGCAGAAGGAGGAGCGGCGGGGGAGGAGGAAGCAGCGACGTGGGACCTGTCGCTGCCTCTGGTAAGTCACTGAAGGGGTTTTCACCCCTTCAGCAACTGGGGATTTGGGGTGGGAGGGAGAGGGACACTCCAGTGCCAGGAAAACGGATCGTTTTCCTGGCACTGGAGTTTCCCTTTAAGTGGATTATCCCTCCATGCAGCAGAACTGGCTTTTTACATAAAAATATACAACTTTAACATTATTCATGCTATTATACCGAATAACCGTTCGGTAGATAGCTGGGGTCTGAGCGCACAATTCGTGAAAGTACTGCTCAGACCCCCAGCACATTTAGCCGAATGCTGCATGAATTACACTTCAATATACATTTTGCATCAAAGACACAAATACACCCGCAGGGATAAAATACCGAAAGACCGGTACTCCCGAACGGCCTGGAAGTCCAGCGGTATTCGTGCCGTCGAGTAGCCTATTTTAGTACCAGGCACTCAACAACAAAATACCGCTGGGCTAACAAAGGATCCAAGATGGCCGACCGCCGCGTTGTCGGCCACCCTGAACCTCTAATAACTACCAAAAGATACAATGTTGCAATACTTAATGGGAGCCACACGACCTCCTGTGTGCGGTCTCCCATTCGGCGGGGGGGGGGGGGGGGGAGGGGGTTCCTACACTGTCAATGTGCATAGCTGCATATTATAGTGTAGGTAACAGGGGAGGGGTAACATAAAAAAGAGTTGAGGTTAGTGGGGGAAAACAGTTAGAACCGGCTGGTGTACCGATAATGTGTTTCTAGGCACATTCAATCTCATGTTGCGTTATGATCGGTGGACAGGTTTGTCTGTTCCGCGTGTTTGAGGGTTCATTGTGGTGTGATATGCTTCTCTAGTGTCACCTTTTGCAGGACGTGGGAATGGGCCTGTGTGGGTACATGTAGGATGAGGTTCCCGTGCTTTTGTTGTAGACCTTAAGGTTATGGAGTGTGCTAGCGTATGTGGGTATGCCTCGGTTAGGTCCTGGTAGTGTGTGCAGTTTGTGGAGTGAGGGTAGAGGGGTCGCGTATTGTGATTCCTTTGCTGCAGGTGGGTTGTGCTGAGGGGGGCAGCCCCTCTTGTCGTGGCCCAGGGGAGTGGGGGGGGTGGTTGAGGGGAAAAGGAGAGGATGGCAGGGGAAATGGTTTGGTAAGGGAGGTATGGTAGGGGTCTGGAGGGGTAGGTGCAAGTTTGAAAAGAGAGAAGGAAAGAAGGAAGAGAGAGGAAGAGAAAGAGAAAATAAAAGGGAATGATTGGGTGGGGGGAGGGGAGAGTGTCAAGTGGCCGGTGGGACCGATGGGTCTGTGTGTGGAGAAGGGTTTGGTCCCAGTCAGGGGTGTCCAGTGAGGGCAATTTTATGGCATCACGGGGAATTCAAAAAGCCAGGGATCCCATATTTCATTATGGTGTTTTGTTGAGTCGTGGATTAGTGCGGAAAGATTGTTCATCTTTCTGGTATTGTTTATTTTAAGTTTTATAGTGTCTAGGCTAGGTGTTTCCAGGCTACCCCATATTTCAGCTATCGCATGTCAGGGCTATTTTGGCGATGAGTTTGTTTTGGGCTTTCAGATTATTCTGGAGGGTGTGATTTAACCCCAGGGGAAGTATGTGTTGTATGTGTGATGTGCAACACAAAGCTATGTTTAGTTATGGGCCCCTGGGGTGGAGCATTTGGAGAGCATGGTGGACCAATGCTCCACTCCTCAGTTTGCACACAACTGTGGGAAATAAGTTCCAGGCCAGAGCTTTGATCTGTCTCCAACCCACTGCTCAGATGCAGATAATCAGCTGCAGCAGTGGGAATAAACCCCTCCCTCCTATGCAGGTAAAAGGAGATTGCTGGCTTCCTCCCTGGAAGCAGGTAGGAGAGAGGCTGTTCTCTCCAGTGAGAGTGTCAAGGAGACTGAGCACTGGGTGTGCAGAAAGAAAGCAGTTAAGGCTGGCTTGGAGCACTGGGAGTGCAGAAAGGAAAGCAGTTAAGGCTGGCTTGGAGCACTGGGAGTGTAGAAAGGAAAGCAATAGGCTGACTAAGCACTGGAGTGCAGAGAGCTGACAAAGACACTAGGTTGGTGAAACCAATATTGTTTTGTTCTAGTTTAGCCCCTGAGAGATAGGGAACCTGATGTTAGTAACTGCTCAGATGAGCTAGGTTTTTGTTTATAGAGATTTGTGTTATATTTATGTTTTAATTGGCTGCTGTCTCCTGTGTGGACTTACAAATAAAGTGCCTGGATTATATGCAAATAAAAGGACTGTGCCTGTTGTTTACCCAAGAGGACCATGCTATCTGCAGACAAGGATCACAAGCGGATTAGATAGTAGCCAAATCCAGGGGTCCATTGGGATTGCAGAGTGTAATACGCTAGAGGTCATTTGTGATACTTGATGCCACACATGTGCTATGTGTTCACATTACCACCAGAGGTGTATGTATGTTCTCTTATTCCCGCATCCTTTCCATCATCTGTCTGTGTCTGTTCTACCCATCTGTTTTAACCATAGGGGGCTGATATACCATCTCATGAGCATCTTATATGCTTATTCTTTATGGTTGATGCAAATCGTGACCTTGGCGGTGGCTTCCCAGATGTCGTTCCAGTCATTGGGGTCCCCAATCGGTCCTTGGTCCCTCTCCCAAGCTGCCATGTATGACAGGGTGCCGTCCTGTAGGTTATGGGTGATCAGTGCATATAGCGTAGATATTTGTCTCTTTAGGGTGGGGTAGTTCATACAGGCCTTTTTGAATGGCGTTAGGGTGGTGGTGCCCACTTTGCTGTTTATTGGGGTACTGAGGAAGCTTTTGATTTCGATGTGGCGAAAAATATTGTGGGTCGTAAGTGGGTTTGGTCGTGGAAGGTCAGGGAAAGCGATCAATTGTTGGTTGGCAAAGAAATTATAGAATCTAGTGAGGTTGTTATCCTTGAAGTGGACAAAGTCTTTAGGGTACATGCCTGGGGCGAATTGCGCGTTACGCAGGATTGGTGTGAGTGGTGAGGGGTCGGACGTAAGTTTGCATTTGACTGCTATTTTATCCCTTGTCCTAATTGATGTAAGTACTGCCGGAGAGGTGAAGGGAAGTGAGGGTATTGCTGATTTCGGTAGCCAGATATAAAGGGACAGGAAGTCTCTTCCAAAGATGGTGTGTTCTAGGTCCTCCCATCTCTTGACGCCATAGGGCGCATGGAGGTTCTGGATTTGAGCTAGTTGTGCGGCATGGTAGTGTTGGTTAAAGTTTAGTAATCCGAGACCTCCTGCCTTAGTCGGGATGTACAGTGTTTGGCGTTTGATTCTCGCCATTTTATTGGCCCATTTGAAAATATCAATGTTCGTCTGTATTTTTTTAAAGTCAGATACGGCTATGGGGATTGGTAGAGCCTGGAAGAGGTATAAAAACCTCAGTAGCATGTTCATTTTTGCAGAGGCTAGGCGTCCCAGCCATGATATTGGCATTGTGTTCCAGTTCTGTAGGTCTTGGAGGGCTTTCTGTAGTAGGGGGGTGTAATTGAGGTCGTATGTCTAGGTTAGATCTGCGGAGAGGCATGTACCCCGGTATTTGATTGTGGTTGAATGGGCAGTGCGCTTGAAAGTTAGCGATCATGGCCTGGTCCATCTGGATTGGTAGCACTTCAGTTTTATATATGTTTATTTTGTAGTCCGAGTCCAGTGAGAGTGCGGGGGTATCGAGTGTGTGGGGTCAGTGATGGTGAGGAGCAGGTCATCCGTGTAAGCAGCTGTTTTGTACTCATCTCCTCTAATGATAATGCCCTTGATGTTAGCGTTGGCCCGAAGGGATTGGAGTAGAGGTTCCAGGAAAATAGCAAACAAGACCGGAGAGAGAGGGCAGCCTTGTCGGGTGCCATTGTATATATGAAAGGAGGGTGACTGTGAGCAGGGCCGGTGCTTGGATTTTTAGGTACATAGGCGAAGATGCATTTTGCCCCCCCCCCCCAAAAAAAACATCTTCACCTATGTGCCTCTTAACCAGCCCCTCTCCCCTCCCTGACCATTAATGGTCCCTTCCCTGTCCCTTAGTGTTCTTCTCCCCTACCCTCTCTTTTCCCTGTCTCTTGGTGTTTCTCTCCCATTCCCTCCCTGCACCCCACACCCCTTTAGTGGTCACACTCCCCTTCCTGGTGTGTCAGTGTGTACAGAGTGTAGCGGAGCGGAGCGCGGTACAGGAGCTTCAGTTTTCTGTACCCGGCCGAACTGACAGGGAGTGCTCTCTCTGTGAGCACCTCCTGTCAGTCTGGCCAGGTACAGGAAACAGAAGCTCCTGTACCGCGCTCCGCTACACTCTGTACACACTGACAGTCACACACTCAATGACAAACACACAGACGTCACTGACAGACACAGACTCATTGACAGACACACTGATAGTCACACACAGACTCAATGACAAACATACTCTCACTGATTTGACAGACACACACTCATACACTGACAAACACAGTTGCCCCAGAGTACTGAATTGTGAGCCGCCCATGGAGTGCCTGGGGAGGAGACTGAGCCTTGGTTCAGGGAGAAGTATTCTGTAATAGCTCGTGAGATTACCATATCTGCGGGTTGTGTAACAGAGTCTGGTTGAGGCACCAAGACCATTGTCGGGTGGTATGTGGTAGCGTAATTGTGAGAGTTATATCTGCGTGGTCCGACCACGTGATGGAGCCTATGTTGGTGGATTTGATCAGAGGTAGTAGGGAGGGAGATATGAGGAATAGGTCGATGCGAGAGTGGGATTGGTGTGGATGAGAAAATAAGGTGTAATCGCGGGAGGTCGGGTGTTGAGATCGCCAGGCGTCAATCATATGTGTCCGTGTTGCGAAGTTTAGTAAGAGTTTATCTGCTTTGGCTGTTTGGAGTTGTTTTCCAGCCCATGTCTTAGGTCGATGTTGGTCAATCGCTGGGGTTAGGGTGGCATTACAGCCCCCTCTTTTTAGTAGGTGGTGGGAGGAAAAGAGCGACAGATGTGTCTGTATGGTAGTCCAGAAGGTGCTGGATGGTGTGTTAGGTGCGTACAGGGACGTGAAAGCGTATTTTTGGGCGCCTATGCGTCCCTCGATTGTTATATAGTGGCCTTGAGGGTCTGCGACTGTACTGTCGATGGAGAGGGGGCATGATTTGTGCAGTAAGATTGCTAATCTGTTTTGTTTTCCTGTGGGGGAGTTGGCTAGGAAATATTGGTTGAAATGGCGACTTAGGAGAGGGAACGATCTGGTCTGGGTGAAGTGCGTCTCCTGTAAGAGGATAATTTGTGCCCAGGTTTGGTTTGCCCATCTTCGGAATTGGTGGTGTTTATTGGGGTTGTTGAGGCCTTTGCAGTTAATAGACACACATGAGAGAGAGGATGACATGGTGGGAGTTGTGGTGACCGTGATCCCTTTCTCTTACCTAGGGATGATGAAAGGGAAGGGAAAGGAGAGAAGCTGGGGGGGAGAGAAACAGAAAAAGGAGAGGAAGAGAGGGAGAGTGGAAGGAAAGAAAAAAAAAGGAGGGGAGTGAGGGGTGTTAGTAAGCTGGACAAGCAGAGGTGGGTTGAGGAGGTGGTGGAAACGAGGTTCGGAGGGAGGGATGGGGAGGGGGATGTAGGGTGAGAGGTGGATAAGGGAAAGGGTCTGGTCTTATATGGAGGTAGCCAGGCTTTGTTGGAGGTGGAGTAGTTCCGGTCTGAGTGGTGATGCAGTTCGAGACCGGAGGGAGCTAGTGTACCTGTGGATGAGGTATGGGGGTGATAGGAGAGGTGTGTGTGGGTCAGATGTTCATTCCTGATTTTCTCTCTCCCCCCGAGTTTGCGAATGTGTTTTGCTCCTTTTTGAATCATAATAACAGAAAATCACCCCTATGACCCTGAATAAAAGTTTACATATCTTTGAATGGTGACACACACAGGTTAAAATGGCAATTAAAGGGTAATTTCCCACACCTGTGACTTTTTAAATGTTCGTGTCTGTGTATATAAAGGCAATGAGATGGAAAAGGATATAAAAAGATATCCAAAGCCTTGAAAATGCTAGTCAGTACTTTCCAATCACTTATTAAGAAGTGGAAAATTCAGGGATCTCTTGATACCAAGCCAAGGTCCGTTAGACCAAGAAAGATTTTAGCCACAACGGCCAAAAGCATTGTTCAGGATATAAAGAAAAAAAACACAACATCAAAAGAAATACAGGCTACTCTGAAAAAAGATAGTGTGGTTGTTTTAAGGAGCACAGTACGACGATACTTGAACAAAAATGAGCTGCATGGTCGAGTTGCCAGAAACAAGCCTTTACTGCGCCAATACCACAAAAAAGCCTGGTTATAATTAATGATGCACCGAACTGTTCGCTGGCGAATAGTTCCCGGCGAACATAGCGTGTTCGCGTTCGCCACGGCGGGCGAACACATGCGCGATTCGATCCGCCCCCTATTCATCATCATTGACTAAACTTTGACCCTGTGCCTCACAGTCAGCAGACACATTCCAGCCAATGAGCAGCAGACCCTCCCTTCCAGACCCTCCCACCTCCTGTACAGCATCCATTTTAGATTCATTCTGAAGCTGCATTCTTAGATAGAGGAGGGAAAGTGTAGCTGCTGCTCATTTGATAGGGAAATGTATAGCTAGGCTAGTGTATTCAGTGTCCACTACAGTCCTGAAGGACTCATCTGATCTCTGCTGTAAGGACAGCACCCCAAAAAGCCCTTTTTAGGGCTAGAACATCAGTCTGCTTTTTTTTAATTTATTTTTTGTGTAATCTAATTGCAGTTGCCTGCCTGCCTTCCAGCTTCTGTGTCAGGCTCACAGTGGATACTGTGCCCACTTGCCCAGTGCCACCACTCATATCTGGTGTCACAATAGCTTGCATTTAAAAACAAAAAAAAATTATTCACTGTAATAGATTCATTAGCAGTTAGTTGTCTGCAAGCGTCTGTGTGTCAGGCCAACAGCGTGTACTCTGCCAGTGTGCACAGTGCCACTCATATCTGGTGGCACAATAGCGTGCATTTAAAAACCCACAAACTTTTTTTTCACTGTAATAGATTGAATAGCAGTTAGTTGTCTGCAAGCGTCTGTGTGTCAGGCTCACAGTGGATACTGTGCCCACTTGCCCAGTGCCACCACTCATATCTGGTGTCACAATAGCTTGCATTTAAAAACAAAAAACATTTTTTCACTGTAATAGATTCATTAGCAGTTAGTTGTCTGCAAGCATCTGTGTGTCAGGCCAACAGCGTGTTCTCTGCCAATCTCTGCCAGTGCACATTGCCACTCATATCTGGTGTCACTATAGCGTGCTTTTAAAAACAATTTTTTTTTCACTGTTATAGATTGAATAGCAGTTAGTTGTCTGCAAGCGTCTGTGTGTCAGGCCAACAGCGTGAACTCAGCCAGTGCACAGTGCCACTCATATCTGGTAGCACAATAGCGTGCATTTAAAAACAAAACACCTTTTTCACTGTTATAGATTGAATAGCAGTTAGTTGTCAGCAAGCGTCTGTGTGTCAGGCCAACAGCGTGTACTCTGCCAACCTCTGCCAGTGCACATTGCCACTCATATCTGGTGTCACAATAGTGTGCATTTAAAACCAAAAAACTTTTTTCACTGTTATAGATTGAATAGCAGTTACTTGACTTCAAGCGGGTGTGTCAGGCCTACAGCGTGTACTCTGCCAACCTCTACCACTGCACAGTGCCACTCATATCTGGTCTCACAGTAGCTTGCACGCATAGTACCACTAATCCCCAAAAAATGACAGGCAGAGGCAGGCCACCCCGCAGGGGCCATCGTGGTCGTGGTGCTGTGATTCCCTTTTGCCCTAGAATAATGCCCAGTTTTCAGAGGCCACATACCATGAATTTGAAAAGTTCTGAGGACATAGTTGACTGGCTAACACAGGACACCTAATCTTCTACAGCTTCCGCTCAGAACCTTGACGCACCATCCTCCCCCAGCTTAGCTTCGGGCACCTCTCAAGATACAACTCACCCGCCTGCCACCACCACCAACACTAGCACCACAGCCGCTTCACTTGGTATGTCAGAGGAGTTATTTACACATCCGTTTGAAGAAATGAGTGATGCACAACCATTATTGCTAGAGGATGTAGACAACAGGGATATGTCTCAGGCAGCAGCATTACACACATGGACGTACGGTGTGATGATGATGATGTTGTACCCGCTGCTGCTTCCTTTGCTGAGTTGTCAGATACAAGTGAAGCGGTTGATGATGACGATGTGTCCATGGATGTCACGTGGGTGCCCGCTAGAAGAGAAGAAGAACAGGGCGAAAATTCAGATGGGGAGACAGAGAGGAGGAGGAGACGAGTTGGAAGCAGGGGGAGGTTGTCGCAAGGAGCTAGTGGCACAGTCAGACAGCATGCATCGGCACCCGGGGTCAGCCCGACAGCACGCCAATCAAAGCATGCTGTGTCCACCACCAGATTACCGTCATTGCAGAGCTCAGCAGTGTGGCATTTTTTTTGTGTGTCTGCCTCTGACAACAGCGATGCCATTTGCAACCTGTGCCAAAAGAAAGTTTGGGAAGTCCAACACCCACCTAGGTACAACTGCTTTGCGTAGGCACATGATCGCACATCAAAAACGCCTATGGGATCAACACATGAGTACAAGCAGCACACAAACTCAAAGCCGCCATCCTCCTCCTGGTCCAGCATCTTCAGCCATGTCAACCACTGCTGTCCTCCTTGCCCCCTCTCAACCATCCGCCACTCCGTCTCTCACCTTGAGCAGTTCCCGCTCATCTGCCCACAGTCAGGTGTCTGTCAAGGACATGTTTGAGCGTATGAAGCCAATGTCAGAAAGTCACCCCCTTGCCCAGCGTCTGACAGCTGGCTTGTCTGAACTATTAGCCTGCCAGCTTTTACCATACAAGCTGGTGGAGACTGAGGCGTTCAAAAAATTTGTGGCTATTGGGATACCGCAGTCGAAGGTACCCGGACGGAATTTCTTTTCACAAAAGGCAATCCCCAACTTGTACTCGATTGTGCAAAAGGAAGTAATGGCATGTCGAGCACACAGTGTTGGGGCAGGGGTCAATCTGACCATCGATACCTGGTCTGCAAAGCATAGTCAGGGCAGGTATATCACCTGCACTGCACATTGGGTAAACCTGCTGAAGGCTGCCAAGCATGGAATGCGTGGCTCTGCAGAGGAGTTGGTGACAACGCCATGACTTGCAGGCAGGCCAGCTGCCACCTCCTCTACTCCTCCTACTCCATCCTCTCCCATAACCTCCTCGGCTGAGTCCTCTTCTGCTGCTGCGTCTTGCTCCACATCAACTGCAACCTCCCAGCTCCCCAGGTACTATTCCACATCCCGGATACGGCAGTGTCACGCCATCTTAGGTTTGACTTGCTTGAAAGCAGAGAGTCACACCGGACAAGCACTCCTGTCCGCCCTGAATGCACAGGTGGAAAAGTGGCTGACTCCGCAGCAACTGGATATCGGCAAAGTGGTTTGTGACAACGGAACAAATTTGTTGGCGGCATTGAAGTTGGGCAAGTTGACACATGTGCCGTGCATGGCACATGTGTGTAATCTGATCGTACAACACTTTGTGCATAAGTACACAGGCTTACAGGATGTCCTGAAGCAGGCCAGGAAGGTGTGTGGCCATTTCAGGCGTTCCTACATGGCCATGGCACACTTTGCAGATATTCAGCGGCGAAACAACATGCCAGTGAGGCGCTTGATTTGCGACAGCCCGACACGTTGGAATTCAACACTCTTAATATTCGACTGCCTGCTCCAACAAGAAAAAGCTGTTAATTAATATTTGTATGACCGGGATGTTAGGACAGCCTCTGGGGAGCTGGTAATTTTTTTGCCATGTTACTGGACGCTCATGTGCAATGCCTGTAGGCTCATGCGTCCTTTTGAAGAGGTGACAAACCTAGTCAGTCGCACCGAAGGCACCATCAGTGACATGATACCATTTGTTTTCTTCCTGGAGCTTGCCCTGCGAAGAGTGCTGGATCAGGCAGTAGAGGAGCGTGAAGAGGAAGAGGAAGAGTTGTGGTCACTATCACCACCAGAAACAGCCTTATCAGCATTGCTTGCTGGACCTGCGGCAACGCTGGAAGAGGATTGTGAGAAAGAGGAGTCAGAGGAGGAATGTGGCTTTGAGGAGGAGGAGGAAGACCAACCACAACAGGCATCCCAGGGTGCTCGTTGTCACCTATCTGGTACCCGTAGTGTTGTACGTGGCTGGGGGGAAGAACATGCTTTCATTGAGATCACTGAGGAGGAGGAACGGGAAATGAGTAGCTCGGCATCCAACCTTGTGCAAATGGGGTCTTTCATGCTGTCGTGCATGTTGAGGGACCCTCGTATAAAAAGGCTGAAGGAGAACGACCTGTACTGGGTGTCCACGCTACTAGATCCCCGGTATAAGCAGAAAGTGCCTGAAATGTTACCAAATTACAACAAGTCAGAAAGGATGCAGCATTTGCAAAATAAATTAAAAAGTATGCTTTACACAACGTATAAGGGTGATGTCACAGCACAAGGGGAATCTAACAGGGGAAGAGGTGAAAGTAATCCTCCTCCTCCCATGACCACGCCGGCAAGGACAGAATGCTTTAAAGACGTGTTGTTGATGGAGGACATGCAGAGCTTTTTAAGTCCTACGCATCGCCACAGCCCTTCGGGATCCACCCTCAGAGACTCGACCGACAGGTAGCAGACTACCTAGCCTTAACTGCAGATATCGACACTCTGAGGAGCGATGAACCCCTTGACTACTGGGTGTGCAGGCTTGACCTGTGGCCTGAGCTATCCCAATTTGTGATAGAACTTCTGGCCTGCCCCGCTTCAAGTGTCCTGTCAGAAAGGACCTTCAGTGCAGCAGGAGGTATTGTCACTGAGAAGAGAAGTCGCTTAGGTCAAAAAAGTCTAGATTACCTCACCTTTATTAAGATGAATGAGGGATGGATCCCGAAGGGACTGACAGTGGGCGATACATTCGACTAAAAAAGGCCTGGTGAGATGAGCTGCCTTGGGCTAAAAATGGTGACCCTATGTAGGAGGAACAGTTCCTATTCTGCTCTGTGTCAGTGTGTATCAGGGTCCCTGAGGACAGGTGTCAATCCATATCTGCCAAGTGACCCTATGTAGGGGGAACAGTCCCTATTCTGCTCTGTGTCAGTGTGTATCAGGGATCATTGGGATAGGTGTCAATCCATATCTGCCAAGTGACCCTATGTAGGGGGAACAGTCCCTGTTCTGCTCTGTGTCAGTGTGTATCAGGGATCATTAGGATAGGTGTCAATCCATATCTGCCTAGTGACCCTATGTAGGGGGAACAGTCCCTATTCTGCTCTGTGTCAGTGTGTATCAGGGATCATTAGGATAGGTGTAAATCCATATCTGCCAAGTGACCCTATGTAGGGGGAACAGTCCCTATTCTGCTCTGTGTCAGTGTGTATCAGGGTGTCTGAGGACAGGTGTCAATCCACATGTCAAGGTGTCAATATGTCATATGTCAGGTGTCAATCCATATCCATTGTGATTTAGGAATGTTAGGTGATTTATGCTCTTTATGGATTAAAACCAGACTCTGCATCAACTGTGTAATTTTCCATGGGAGTTTTGCCATGGATCCCCCTCCGGCATGCCACAGTCCAGGTGTTAGTCCCCTTGAAACAACTTTTCCATCACTATTGTGGCCAGAAAGAGTCCCTGTGGGTTTTAAAATTCGCCTGCCCATTAAAGTCAATGGCGGTTCGCCCGGTTCGCCGGTTCGCGAACGTTTGCGGAAGTTCGCGTCCGCCGTTTGCGAACCGAAAATTTTGTGTTCGCGACATCAGTATTCTGTTTGAGAGGATTTTAGCTATAAGTTTTACGTCAGGATTTAGGAGGGATATAGGGTATAGGTTTTGACATCTGTCCGGGGGTTTCCCAGGTTTGGGGAGTGTGGCAACATGAGCCATGAGCATTTCTTGTGGCATGGTGCCTGTGTTAAGAATGTGGGTGCATAATTTTGGAAGATAAGGGCTTAGTATTGGTGCAAATTGTTTATAGTATGCGTTCGTTAGACCATCAGAGCCGGGCGACTTCCCTGTCGGGAGTGTCTTGATGGTGTCTAGGATTTCTTGTGTGGTTATTGGATCCTGTATGGTTTGGATATAGGCCTCTGATAAGGTGGGCAGTGTTGTTTTTTGGAGAAATGTGTCTATTTCGCAAGTTGTGGGCTGGTGAACAGCGGGGTCACTTTTTAATTGTAGAGAGTATGGTAGTAGTCAGCCATCTCATCATTGATGTCTTGTGGGTTGTGGATTTTCACCCCTGATTTTGTGACTAGATATGGGATTTTAGAGTTTGCTTGTTTTTGTTTTAGGAGTGTTGCCAAGTGTTTTCCGGCCTTGTTTCCTTGGGTATATGTTTTCATCTTTAGTCCTGTTAGCATATAGGCCGTTTTGTGAAGGGCCAAGGTGTTGAGTTGGTTAGTGAGGTCTGCAATGGATTTGGCTTGAGCGTCAGACGGGTTTAGGAGATGGGCGTGTGTTGTGTCCCGGAGTTGCCTCAAGAGGTCTATATAACCTTTCTCCCTCTTCCTTTTCAAGTAAGATGCTCGGCTTATCAGCGGTCCCCTCGTGACCGTTTTGTGAGCTTGCCAGAGGGATGCCATGGAAACCTCAGGTGTGTCATTCAGTTCAAAATACTCATGTAGGTTGTCGGTGAGTTGTTTTACAAAGGTGGTATCAGTTAAGAGGGTGTCGTTTAGGCGCCATGGGGGTTTGCCTCTATGCTGGTATCGGTCTAGTAAGGTCATCATAACGGGTGCATGGTCCGACCACACTATGTTACCGATGGAGCAGTCTGTAATGCGTTGGAGGAGGAGCCCAGATGAGAGGATGTGGTCAATTCTGGAATAGGTCTTGTGGACTTGTGAAAGGAATGTGTATTCTCTATCTTTTGGATGGAGTGTCCTCCAAACATCGTATAGGCCATGGTTTTGTAGTAGTGTCGTAAAGGATTTGTTGTTGCGTGTGAGCGTGATGTGTCTGTTTGACGTTGCTGGAACTGTGGAGTCAATGCGTGAGTCCTTGGTGTGCTTGAGGTCTCCACATATCAGGACTTGGGCATTCGTGTTGGCTGGCAGTTTGTTGAGAACCTTATGCAGGAAGTTGTGTTGGTTATTATTAGGGCCATTTAGGCCAACTAGCAGGAGGGTTTGGTTATTAATCAGGCAGTGTAGTATTATGAATCTACCATGTTTGTCTATTTTGGTCTGTAGTGGTTCCATTGTAAGGGAGCTGTGAAGGAGGATGGAGACCCCCCTAGATTTAGAGGAGTGTGTGGCGTGGAACTGGTGGGGATAGTCCCGTGCAGCAAAGGTGGGGGTACAATTGTGGACAAAGCGTGTTTCTTGTATGCAGACTATGTCTGCGTTGTTGCGTTTTAGGTCGTCCATTAACATACGTCTCTTGTGGGGAGTGTTCAGCCCCTTGACATTGTGTGAATAGATTTTCATGATGGTGATTATGATTGTGGGTCTCAGCGTAGGGTACTATGGCAGGCTAGGAGTTGAATATAGTGGTATGGCCTTGTGCACACTGAGAGTCGTGTTATGGGGTGTCGGGTGGGATTGTGGGGTTGAGTTCTTGACCTCTGGAGGTCTGGTGTGTCTATCACACCTTGGGGGGATGGGAGTCTAGACTACCAGTCAGGTGGCTGTCTGGGCTCCATTATGAATTATTTAGATATGCAGAAACATTTATAACATATATAACATAAACATTATAACATCAGAATGATTATGAACATCATTCATGTAACAGTTATCGCGTCTAGTGTTTCGTTAATTAGGGTTGAGTACCAATTGCAGGGCTAGTGGGTAATATGTAGGTGGCATAAATGTAAGGCTTACGTGTGGTTGGATGCAGGACCGTTCCTGGGTTGTACATTAAGAGGATATTGCCGATGCCTCGCTCCGGGCAGGCAGTTCCCGTAAGGGGAGCTTTGGTTCATATGTATAGAGGATGCGTGCGGGCTACCGCCTCGGGTGTGATCTCCTTGAAAATACCCGAGATGCCTGGGGTCTATGGCTGTGTCGTCCCATGATGGATGGGGGGGTCTTCCCAGAGATGGGTGCCCATCACCTCCGTGTTGCGGGTCCAGTGCCCTTCGCACCAGCAGTGCTTGTAGGCCCTGCCGCAGGTGTTAGTGATAACAGTGGTAAAATAAAACTAATCAAACTGTGGTCATATTTTGCATTTCAGATTGTGTAGTTAGGGAATCTATGCATACCCGGTGGGGGCTGTCCCCAACTTTATCCCAGGACCCCAAGTGTAAATTACCCAGATTAAGGGGCGCAATCAGGATCCTACTCTCACATATCATGCCTGTTTAAGGTGTCTTGCATTTCTAGCCTTTTGGTGAGCCCTGCGGTATCTCTTAGAGGTTTCATCAGCACGAGAGTTAACAGATACAAATAAACATGAGACAATTATATTGAAAGGGTAGCTATTAGTCAGAAGCTATATACAGTATACTTGCGATGTTTCACGGTCGACAGTTCATAATGCTTGGTGATTAGTCCGCCTGTGGCTTGCGGCCTTGGTTAGGAGAGCGGTGTGTGTCCTTAGGTGTGGGGTTGAGTGGGCCCCATTCTTCTAGCGCCTTTATACCCTCCTCTGGGTTGGATATGATTTTCGTGTCGCCGTTTCGTGTGACAATTAATTTAGTGGGGAAGCCCCATCTGTACCTAAGCCCTCGGTTTCTCAATTCTGTGGTAACTTGCTGGTATTCCCTCCTTTTCCTAAGGGTTGCTGCAGAGAGGTCCGCGATTATGCGCACTGTGGGATATTCCTCGTGTGGGTTTGGTTTGCTGCGATGCGTCTTGAGGATGTTTTCTTTGATATGGTAAAAATGAATCCTAATGAGGACATCGCAGGGTGTGGAGTCAGGTAAGTACCTGGGCTTTGGGACTCTGTGTGCTCTGTCAACTAGGAGCATATCCTCCGGTATATCAGGTGCATAAGTGTGTAGAAGGCCTCTCACGAAGAGCGGTAAGTCATCTTGGAGGACGGATTCCGGAACTCCTCGCAGCCGCAGATTGTTCCGTCGTGCCCTATCTTCATAGTCCGCCATTCAGGCTTCCATGCTCCCCATTCGTTGTTGTAGTGTTTGAATGTGGCCTGTTGCTTCTGCTTGTGTGGAGGCCACGTCCCGACAATGTTGTTCCACCCTCGATGTCCTGCCAGATAGATCTCTCACCTCCTGCCGAATTTGATCCGCCGTTGTCTTCCATGTTTTAATCAGGTTTGCAGACATGGTCTCCATGGCCTTCTCGAAGTGAATCCTCGTGAGACAGTCTTGTAGGCGAGATCCCTCTGTTGTGGTACAGGTGAGATCTGTGTCATGGTCCTCGGCGCCATCTTGGAGCGCGGTCCGCGCGGGGTAATTAGACGCTGATTTTTGACTGAAAAAGGTAATTTTATCCGCTTTTGCAGCGGATTTCTTCGATTTAGGCTGTGCCATAATAGATGATGCTCTGTGCTAAGTTTTCTGCTTGACATTTATATTAATTGTGGAGCCCACGTGCCGGAGCAAATCCTTAGTCGGCCATCTTGCTCGGCGGTCAACCACGCCCCCCCTTAACTGTAAATTTTAAAATACTGTTTGCTTTTACTGCAATAAAATACACATATTTGCATTCAGCGATGTCTCATGTGTAAAACAGTACCCCCTATGTACAGATTTTATGGTGTTTTGGGAAGTTACAGGGTCAAATATAGCGTGTTACATTTTTCATTTTTTTCACATTGAAATTCGCCAGATTGGTTATGTTGCCTTTAAGACCGTATGGTAGCCCAGGAATGAGAATTACCCCCATGATGACATACCATTTGCAAAAGTAAACAACCCAAGGTATTGTAAATGGGGTATGTCCAGTCTTTTTTAGTAGTCACTTGGTCACAAACACTGGCCAAAGTTAGTGTTAATATTTGAAAATGCAAAAAACTAATTTGAACGCCAATATTGGCCAGTGTTTGTGACTAAGTGGCTACTAAAAAAGACTGAACATATCCCATTTGCAATACCTTGAGTTGTCTACTATTACAAATGGTATGCCATCATGGGAGTAATTTTCATTCCTGGGCTACCGTACGGTCTCAAAGGCAACATAACCAACCTGGCGAAATTCAATGTGAACAAAACTGAAACACAAGCCTTATATTTGACACTGTAACTTTTGAAAACACTATAAAACCTGTACATGAGGGGTACTGTTATACCTGGGAGACTTCGCTGAACACAAATATTAGTGTTTCAAAACAGTAAAATGTATCACAACAATTATATCATCAGTGTAAGTGCCATTTGTGTGTGAAAAATGCAAAAAATGTCACTTTCACTGACGATATCGTCGTTGTAATACATTTTACTGTTTTGAAATACTAATATTTGTGTTCAGCGAAGTCTCCGAATGAAACAGTACCCCCCATGTACAGGTTTTATGGTGTCTTGGAAAGTTACTATATATATATATATTTTAAAATACAGTTAGAATGAAATTACATGTGTGTGTGTGTGTGTATATATATATATATATATATATATATATATATATATATATATTATATATATATTTATATATTTTTATTATTTTATTAATTTTATTTTTTAATGTATTTACATATATGTTTATTTTATATTATATATAAATATATATAATGTTCCTTTTATATATATATATATATATATATATATTTAGTCAATATCATTGTATGTGTACTTTGATATGAATATATATATATAAAATTATATATATTAACCCCTTAAGGACCGGCCTGTTTTTGCGATGTTTGTACGTTAAGGACCAGAGCAGTTTTAACACTTTTGTGGTGTTTGTGTTTAGCTGTAATTTTCCGCTCTCTCATTTACGGTTCCCATACAAGTTATATATTGTTTTTTTCACGACAAGAAGGGCTTTCTTTACATACCATTATTTGTATTATGTCATATATTGTATTTAAAAAAAAATAATAAAATATGGTGAAAAAGTTAAAAATAAATATGTTTTTGGACTTTTACTTGAAAAATCTTTTACTTATCTACAAAAGCTAATGAAAAAAACTGCTAAATAGATTAAAAATGTTGTCCCGAGTTTAAAAACACCCAGTGTTTACATGCTTTATTGCTTTTTTTGCAAGTTATAGGCCTATAAATACAAGTAGGAAATTGCTGTTTCAATATATATATATTTTAAATGTATCAATAGTGACATTGTAACACCGTTATCTGTCATAAATCCCCGAAACACACCTAACATGTACATATTTTTTTAAAGTAGACAACCCAGGGTATTCAAAATGGGGTATGTCCAGTCTTTTTTAGTAGCCACCTAGTCACAAACACTGGCCAAAGTTAGCATTTATATTTGTTTGTGTGTTAAAAATGCAAAAAACGCTAACTTTGGCAGGTGTTTGTGACTAAGTGGCTACTAAAAAAGGCTGAACATACCCCATTTGCAATACCTTGGGTTGTCTTCTTTTGCAAATGGTATGCCATCATGGGGCTAATTCTCATTCCTTGGCTACCATACGCTCTCAAAGGCAACCTAACCAATCTGACAAATTTCAATAAAAAAAAAAAAAGTAAAATAAAGCCTTATATGTGGCCCTGTAACTTTCACAAACACTATAAAACCTCCACATGTGGGGTACTGTTATACTCAGGAGACTTCGCTGAACACAAATATTAGTGTATCAGAACAGTAAAATATATCACAGCAATAATATCCTCAGTGAAAGAGCTGTTTGTGTGTGAAAAATGCAAAAAAACTTCACTTTCACTGACAATATCATCGCTGTGATATGTTTTACTGTTTTGAAACACTAATATTTGTGTTCAGCGAAGTCTCCCGAGTAAAACAGTAACCCCCGTGTACAGGATTTAGGGTGTCATAGAAAGTTACAGGGTTAAACACAGTAAATCAAATTGCAATCATTAAAATTACTTAATTAGATAAAAATATTACATAAATATGCACGTATAATTTTAATATATATACATATTTATATATTTGACGTCTACGTGTATATTTATGAAATGATTTATGTAATTATGTATGTGGACATATGTATATTTCGTATTATTTTTATTTATTTATGTATACATAGATATATATATCATTACATTCTAAGTGTATTTTGATATAAATATATATATATATATATATATATATATATATCAATATCAAAATACTGTTAGAATAAAATTGCATATATATATATAATTTTTTTTAATTATTAAAAATTATATTTATTTTTATTAACATATTATTTGCATTTTATAATAATATATATATATATACCATATATATATAGTTATTATATATATTGTATATATTCGTGTGTAATTTAAATATAAGTGTTTTTTTATATTAATATACGTATATATAAATATAAAAATACACTTAGTATGACATTATATATATGATATATATACATATATTATATATAGGTATATATAGATATAATACATGTGTGTGTGTATATATATATACACATATTATTATTTTTTTTACACTGATTTTTTTTTCACTTTATTTTTTTATTTTACACTTGCAGGGAGACTGCCTGTCAGCACAGACAGTCCCCCTGCAGGCAGACACATGGACCCCTATTGCGGTCATGTGATTGAGTGATCACATGGCCGTGGGGTCCTGATCTGCCGAGGGGGGACTGCCCGGGCAGACAGGCAGTCCCCCTGGACCGGGAGGAGAGCTGATCGTGGCTGTGGGACCGACAGCGATCAGGTAAGTAGCCCCAAACCGTTATGACGGTTCAGGACCGTCAGCGGTCCAAACGCACGTTTTACCGCTGACGGTCCTGAACCGTCAGCGGTCCTGAAAGGGTTAATATTAAAATACACTTAGACAATTTATGCGCATTTATGTGTATGTGTGTATATGTGTATATATATACTTAGATCACAAATCTATATATATGATCTAAATATATATTATTTAATTTTACACTGTTTTAACTTTATTTAATTTTATTTCCAGGCAGCAGGAGGAGTACCTGTCATTACAGGCACTCCCCCTGCTGGCAATGCCTTGGACGTTATGCCGTCCATGTGATCGCGAGGTCCTCGCAAGGACCTCGCGATCACGTGGCCCAGAGGGGTCGAAGAGGAAGGAGGGGGACTCCCTGGGCTCCTAGGTGAGTCTCCATACCGTGATAGCCGGCGTGGTAAGTACATAAGATCGCAGGGACGTTCTATGCCGCCCTGCGGCGTTTAGAGACAGTTCCTTCAGGACGGCATAGAACGCCCTGCGGTCTTAAGGGGTTAAACACTCAAAAACTGCTCAGTGGTAAATAGAAACCTGCAAGGATGACAAATGATAAACAAATGATCCCCAGCTTGCAAAGCATTGTGTGAGTTGTACAGCAGATGGGGATTTACATTTTGCCAACCCTTGTGATAAGGGGGTCCAAACAAACTCTTACACCAGGCCCCTCTCTATTTTAGATTTGCCACTGAAACTGTTATAGTTAAAAAAATAGGAGTTCAAATGACTCCAGCAAAAAGTTTGAAGACACATTCTCATTTACACCCTTGATTAACCTGTGCAGTCATCGAGGGAACACCTAGCCAGCTGTCATGAAATATTGAAGAAAAGTGATTTTTCTTTTCACTGTGCACAGTGAACTGAGAAGTATAAAAATCTATACAATATTTTTTTTAGATTGAGCAATCTCTTGATATTTCTTTAGAAAACCCACACATCCATTATTCAAAAGCATTAATCTCTACTACGGGGAAAAAATACCCACTTTTGGCTTCCTCTGGCTAATTACAAGGTATTTATTTTGTCATGTTGCTTTTGCAAATGCTGTTTCTCTTAACTTCAAATTAAGCTTCAACTTTCCTGATGCAATTGGGAATGTTTCAGCTCCCCATGGCAGATTTGAAGCGGTAAATTAAGACAGGAGCATAAAAGGGAAATGTAATGATTCATTTTATAGCTGGTATTTTATTAAAGTGTCAGTGGTAAACGTGATTCACCTGAAATCATTTCATCAAAAATTGAGAGCAAGCACAAGTTAACTTCCAAGATTATAAGGGAAAAAAGTATCTGTGTCTGAACACAGTGTGTTACTCCATAAGTTAAAATGTGTTCCTGTATACTCTCTCTAGTAAAAATGATAAACTAATGCTTTATTAAAAAAAAGAGAAGATTAGTATTATATATTAAGCAGACAATTTCCATCTTAGCAATACATGACAAAAGGCAAATGTAGAATGCCTGTAATTCTAAATCATACAGAAAAGAAGTAAAGCATTTAAATATGTTTAATAAATGTGTCAATTCTGATATTTTATTGATAGATGTGTCATATACTTTTTGTTGCCAATATGTTCTTCTCAGAATGTTTCCTTGTATTTGAAACTAACATACAGTGCCTTGCAAAAGTATTCACCCCCATGACTTTTTACCTATTTTGTTACATTACAGCCCTAAATTCAATGTTTTATTAATCTGAATTTTATGTGATGGATCAGAACACAATAGTCTAAGTTGGTGAAGTGAAATGAGAAAAAATATATACATAAAACATTTTTTTACAATTAGAAAACAGAAAATTGGCATGTAGGTATGTATTCACCCCCTTTGTTATGAAGCCCATAAAAAGCTCTGGTGCAACCAATTACCTTCAGAAGTCCCATAATTAGTGAAATGATGTCCATCTGTGTGCAATCTAAGTGTCACATGATCTGTCATTACATATACACACCTTTTTTGAAAGGCCTCAGAGGCTGCAACACCTAAGCAAGAGGCACCATTATCCAAACACTGCCATGAAGACCAAGGAACTCTCTAAACAAGTAACGGACAATGTTGTTGAGAAGTACAAGTCAGGGTTAGGTTATAAAAAAATATCCAAATCTTTGCTGATCCCTGGGAGCACCATTAAATCTATCATAACCAAAGGGAAAGAAGCACAACAGCAAACCTGACTGGGAAATTGGTCAGAGTTGAGGGAAAGATGGATGGTGCTAAATACAGGGATATTCTTAAAGCAAAACCTGTACCACTCTGTGCGCGATTTGAAGCAAGGAAGGAGGTTCACATTCCAGCAGGACAGTGACCCCAAACACACAGCTAAAGCAACACTTGAGTGGTTTAAGGGGAAACATGTAAATGTGTTGGCAAAAAACAAAATGGCACGTTTTGAGTTTTCGAAAAGGCATGTGGGAGACTCCCAAAATGTATGGAGGAACGTGCTCTGGTCTGATAAGACTAAAACGTAACTTTTCGATCATCAAAGAAAACACTATGTCTGGCGCAAACCGAACACATCACATCACCCAAAGAACACCATCCCCACAGTGAAACATGGTGGTGGCAGCATCATGCTGTGGGGATGTTTTTCAGCAGCCGGGACTGGGAAACTGGTCAGAGTTGAGAGAAAGATGGATGGTGCTAAATGCAGGGATATTCTTGAGCAAAACCTGTACCACTCTGTGTGTGATTTTGGATAGGACGGAGGTTCACCTTCCAGCAGGACAATGACCCCAAACACACAGCTAAAGCAACACTTGAGTGGTTTAAGGGGAAACATGTAAATGTGTTGGCAAAAAACAAAATGGCACGTGTTGAGTTTGCGAAAAGGCATGTGGGAGACTCCCAAAATGTATGGAGGAACGTGCTCTGGTCTGATAAGACTAAAATTTAACTTTTCGATCATCATAGAAAACGCTATGTCTGGCGCAAACCGAACACATCACCCAAAGAACACCATCCCCACAGTGAAACATGGTGGTGGCAACATCATGCTGTGGGGATGTTTTTCAGCAACCGGGACTGGGAAACTGGTCAGAGTTGAGACAAAGATGGATGGTGCTAAATACCGGGATATTCTTGAGCAAAACTCTGTGTGTGATTTGAGGATAGGACGGAGGTTCACCTTCCAGCAGGACAATGACCCCAAACACACTGCTAAAGCAACACTTGAGTGGTTTAAGGGGAAACATGTAAATGTGTTGGAATGGTCTAGTCAAAGCCCAGACCTCAATCCAATAGAAAATCTGTGGTCAGACTTAAAGATTTCTGTTGACAAGCGCAAACCATTAAACTTGAAGGCGCTGGAGCATTTTTGCAAGGGGAAATGAGACAAAATCCCAGTGGTAAGATGCGGCAAGCTCATAGAGACTTATCCATTGACTTTAGGGGGGTGAATAGTTATGCACATTGACTTTTTCTGTTATTTTGTCCTATTTGTTGTTTGCTTCACAATAAAAAAAAATAACATCTTCAAAGTTGTGGGCATGTTCTGTAAATTAAATTATGCAAATCCACAAACAATCCATGTTAATTCCAGGTTGTAAGGCAACAAAACACAAAAAATGCAAAGGGGGGTGAATACTAGAGAAATTTCAATCTATCTTTCCTGTTAAATATTTTATAAATATAATAAATAAATGATTATGTGCTTAAAGGATAGCCCAAAAACATTATGTGGTTTTAATCCTGTGGGTGATCAGTGTTGTCAATGAATTTTTTTTTATTTACTATCCTATTACTATATTAAGAGTTGGACATTTTTTTTCCATCCTTAACGTGATAGTGATGGATTGCCCCAATACAGCTTTTTAGTAGGTTACCTTACCTTTTTTACTTAGGTATACTATCTCTCTCATTTGCATGCATCCTGTTCATTCATAGTAGGATTTATCTAACTCCCAGTTATTTCACTCTTTCATTGTCATCCAGGTTTAATCATGATCGGTGTAATCTAAGAGAGAGCAAGCTATAGGTGCCAGGTAGAGGTAGGTCCAGCTTTTGATGGTTGATGAAAAAACATAGGAGGGCGCCCACTGACTTATAGCGCCATAACCACTACCATGAGTTGTGCCTCTTTATTTATACTGTGCATTAAGTTTCATCACTGCTCATTTACAATCCGTAGCAAATCTTTTTAGCATTATAAAAAGTCTTTCTAATTATCAAATAGAACAAATTATATTTAAAAAAAATTATTAATATGGATCATTGTTTGGTTATATTAAATGATTAACAATTAATGTGTAGAAAAACGTTATTAAAAAATAAAGCTGCACAGCTGAATATTTTTTTTTTTTTTTTAGAAATAATGCTTTTTACACAGTTTCAATCTTTTTCATCTCATTTCTATTTTTTCCACTCCAAAGCTCGAGTTGTTTCCATTTCATATGTTACAAAGCTATCAAGAAAGGATGAGGAAGCATTAAAATTGTCAGTTTCATCAATACAAAATATGCCTTTTAGTTAGTCAGTGTGGGTTTCTGCATTCTCCAATTCCTTACCATAATGGTTTTTATATAGCAGTAAATTGAGAGAGTCAGATGTTCAACCACACAATCACTTAGAAACATATCACCTTGAATAATTTCCACTAACAGGCTGGATTGCTGATCCTCCAGTAATTGATGGAATACCATGTCCCGAGTCGCAACTCACGTCTTCAGTAGAATAAACTAAGGGAATTTGACTTTCTTTTTATTGTGGTTTTCCTGACACAAGAAAGCTCACTATGGATGTGAAGTGTTAGATGAATTTAAATGAATGTGTATCGTGTAAATGAAAATTTCCTTCAAAACATAGTTTCACAGTAATCTACGTTTAAAAAAAGACCCAAGTCCATAGAGTTCACTATTTAAAACACATCTTTTTTCCTGTTGATCGAAAAGACATAAAAAAACACACCATTTGAAGCAAAGGCCAATTAAATCATAAAGAGGGGAAATATTGTTCCCTTAAATTAAATTGTGTAGAATGAGCATTCAAGTAAATTCAAAGTGAACTTCAAATTTAAGGTCAAAATAAAATTCTCTAAGTCAGCTATGTTTGAAGTTGACTTAAGTTGACTCACTTGGAGTATTGTATGCAGTACTGGAGACTGTATATATCAGAAGGATATTGATACTTTCGAAAGAGTTCAGAGAAGAGCTACTAAATTGGTTTATGGATTATAAGATAAAATTTACCAGGAAAGGTTAAATGATCTTAACATGTATAGCTTGGAGGAAAGATGATATGATAGAAACATTTAAATACAAAAAGGGAATCAACACAGTAAAGGAGGAGCCTATATTTAAAATAAGTAAAACTACCACAACAAGAGGACATAGTCTTAACCCCTTCAGGACGGAGTCAATAGTGCACGTTCTGATCAAAACAAAACGTAAACAAAAACTGGAATTTGCGCTATATGTCTGTTCAACCGTAATTCACCTCTTTCATGTTAAATGCACCCACACCTATTATATATCATTTTGTTCAGGAGAAACAGGGCTTTCATTTCATATAAAATATTTATATATGAAACAATTTTTTATGAATACAATTAAAAAAAACTGATAATTTTTTTTTTTTTTTTAAATTTGTAGTTCCGCCTCACATTTTAGCTGTAAATGTCATAATACTGTTAGGTTTTACTGCAACAAAATGCATATATTTGTAATCAGCGATGTCTCACGAGTACAACAGTACCCTCCATTAACAGGTTTTATGGTGTTTTGGAAAGTTACAGGGTCAAATATAGAACGTTCCATTTTCAAATTGAAATTTGCCAGATTAGTAATGTTACCTTTGAGACGGTGTGGTAGCCCAGGAATGAGAATTACCCCCATAATGGCATACCATTTGAAAAAGTAGACAACCCAAGGTATTGAACGTGGGGTATGTTTAGTCTTTTTTAGTAGCCATTTAGTCACAAACACTGGCCAAAGTTAGCGTTCATATTTGTTTTTGTGTGAAAAAAGCAAAAAACTAATATTTGGCCAGTGTTTGTGACTAAGTGGCTACTAAAAATGACTGGACATACCCCATTTGCAATACCTTGGGTTGTCTACTTTTGCAAATGGTATGCCATCATGGGGGTAATTCTTATTCCTGGGCTACCATACGGTCTCAAAGGCAACATAACTAATCTGGCAAATTTCAATGTGAAAAAAATGAAATGCAAGCCTTATATGTGACTCTCTAACTTTCCAAAACACCATAAAACCTGTACATGGGGGGTACTGTTATTCTCGGGAGATTTCACTAAACACAAATATTAGTGTTTTAAAACAGTAAAACATATTACAACAATAATATAGTCCATAAAAGTGCCGTTTGTTTGTAAAAAATGCAAAAAACTTCACTTTTACTTAAAATATCATCGTTGTAATTTACCAGTTTTAAACACTAATATTTGAGTTCAGCGAAGTCTCCCGAGTAAAACAGTACCCCCTATATACAGGTTTTATGGTGTCTTTGAGAGTTACAGGGTCAAAAATAGTGCTTGCGAATTAAATTCTCTGCACTTTCTCCCTGCGTTGTCAGGCATGTCAATCAAATTTTAATTAATCAAATGACATAATTATGTTAAAAAAAAACTTAAATATACATGTAGAATTTCAATATATATGAATTTATAGGTATTTAAATTCTACGTGTATACTAATGTAATCTTTAATGTAATTATATGTATTTATCTATATATATATATTTGCGGTTATTTGTATTTTATATATAGATAGATATATATATATAGAATGTCATTCTAAGTGTATTATGTTTCCAATATATATATATATATATATATATATTAATAACAAAATACAGTTAGAATGAAATTACATATGAATATATAATTTATTTAAAATTTTGTTTCAATATTTTATTTATTTATTTATTTATTTTATTTATTTATTATTGTAATTATACGTATATATATATATATATATATATATATATATATATATATATATATATATATATATATATATGTAGATCTATTATATATATACTATATATATACATATTCTATATATGTAATGTCATTCTAAGTGTATTTTAATACTAATATATATACTAATATTAATATTAAAATACATTATGTATGACGTTACATATATAGAATATGTATATATATTATGTATATAATATATATACATATATTATATATATATATAAATACTTTTATTTTATTTTAACATGTGTATTTAATTTTTTTTTTATACTTTCCTACCAGCAGGGGGACTGTCTAATATTTTAGACAGTCCCCCTGCTGGCAGATCCATAGCCAGCTATAGGGGGCCATGTGATCGCTCTTTAAGAGCGATCACATGGCCCCCGGGGGCCTCATTTGCCGGAGGGGGTCTGCCTGGGCTCTCAGGCAGCCCCCCAGAAGAGGATCGCGGCGGAGGTAAGTATAGCTTACCTCCTGGGGGCTTCAGCCGTTACGGCGTTCTATGCCGCCGCAACGGCTTTAAAGCCCTTTAAAGCCGCGACGGCATAGAATGCCGTAACGGCGTTAAGGGGTTAAATTAGAGGGGAAAAGGTTTAAAAATCATTTCAGGAAGTATTACTTTAAAGAGAGGGTAGTGGACGCATGGAATAGCCTTCCAGCTGAAGTGGTAGAGGTTAACACAGTGAAGGAGTTTAAGCATGCGTGGGATAGGCATAAGGCTTTCCAAGTTAGAAGATAAGGTCAGGGACTAATGAAAGTATTTAGAAAATTGTGCAGACTAGATGGGTCAAACGGTTCTTATCTTCCGTCATATTCTATGTTTCTATGTTTCTATGGATACTCTGGCCTTAAATTTGAAATTCACTTCAAATTCACTTTGGTATTCATGGGAAAATATACACGTCAGCCACACCTCTAAAGTGACACGTCATTCCACCACACTTAGGACACATCTGTTGGACTAGTGCCATGCTGTGTATTTTAACTAAAGGTAATATATGCACTTATTCCATCCATGCATCACATCATGAAGGTGGAGAAAGCAATGCTCAAGTAAGTTGTTCAAGCAATACATTGTCTGCCAGATGTGCAACCACATTGTTTACCTAAATGTACATCTGCCATTAAACTATTATCCTCAAGATTTGCAGATGACAGGTTCACTTTATTATCAACTTTTTTTCTTGAGGTTCTGAGAGAAAAATCAGCATAATACAACTAAACAGATTAATTTTGCTTATAATGCAGTAAACTGATTTGTGTCATTTATTGTACTGTCTATCCCCAAATTAAGTTTAAAAATATTTTTTGTGATTAACTGCTCTTCTTTCTGACAAAAATGTAATCTGTTTTATGTGTTGCCATTTTCCCTTGATATGACATAGAAACTGAAGTAATCGTGCTATCTATTAAGGCTTCTGTAAGGCGTGACACAGAATAGAGGTGATAGAATACACTTATAATTCTATTTATTTTAAATGTATGTATCTTTACTGCCACCAAGTGACACAAAACCAAATGAAGGTTTTTCTTGTTTTTCTTGTTTTTTTTTTAATAAATGTACTGCATTCTGTTTCAATAAACTCATACCTTCCTGTATATGAATTTCCTGGTGTCACTACACATGTGAACGTTTAATATTTTTTCAAATACTTTTACTCTAAGGGGATACACTTCCACATGTTACAAATGATATCTGTTATATAGAGCTAAAGTAGAGAGAATGTTTAAAAATAACATATCATTTATTATTTATGTGACATACTATAGGTAAATGTGACAGCGTAGATGTGCTGTAATAATTTAGGAGAAACATTGTTTTTGTGCTCTATTTACATATGGGATTAAACGCATTTGGAACTGGGGGATGGATATTCTCTTGATTTACTAATCAATATAGCACTAAAGAATGGGAAAGGATTTGTTCATTCCATTACCTATCGATTTTCATATTACCTGCTAACAAAATGTATCTGAGATGGGGGTAATGAAACCCCAAGCTTGGTTATTTATGCCATTCGGCTATATATGAGATAGAGGAAGTAGTTTCAGTAATTATGATTCCTGATCTTATGGTCATGGTATTGTGTGTTTATGGAGGTGTCTCCCCTTCTCGTTGTCCTGAAAATAATCATGTAATACATTTATTTATCTACATTCTAAGGAAGCTTTTTTGGGGGCCTACAACCGAGGAGCTTATGTACATATAGTGATTTTATTTATTTATTATTACAAAATATCATAAATTAGTTATTATCTATTTCATGACAAATAACGTACAATAACAACTTCATTTAAAAATACACTAAATTCCAACATGCTGTGTGTGCATTGTTTGGTTTTTTTTTTAAATATGAAGGGAAGAAAGACAGAGAAATAGTGGAGAGTGGTACTTGCTTTTGAGAGAAGCACAGAATTGTATAAAAGAGTGGATCACAAAATACACAGCAAGTAGTTCAGCACCAATTTTGCATTCACAACACTGTTTTTCTGACACTTTACACATTTTGCCTTTCATTTTATACAGTGTGCTGTACTAGATTGACTGATTGATAAGAGAACAAACTGAGTAATATCATATCTCATATCATAACAGTAACACATTTTGAACAAGATTTTGTAAAAGCAAAATTTTAATAGAATATTCAGTTTAGCGTGTTCTATTAAAATATGCAAAACTGGTATTGGTTGTGATAATGATGAAGGCCTGTTTAACACTTTGAATGCAAAAACATTTTTCTGTTTTTGCATACTGGATAAAATATGGATGTTTCCTATTTACCATGTTAATGTTTTTATTAAGCACTTAATTAACACACTAGTCTATTATTTTTACTAAAATTATTTAGGAGAAATATTCCCAAAGGTCTGGCATTCAAAAAAACGTGACACCGATAAACAGCCCAATTTTAAGTTTCTTCAGTTGCAGGAACATATGCCTTTTTTATTTAAAATATAGAATAGAAATGATGTGTGATCTGTATCAGTTTCCCTAAGTCTGTCACAAGAAATAAGCTAAAAATATAGGTGTTATAATACTAAATTTAAAAGATGCAGACAATACTCAGCAATATGCATGATATATAATGCTACATGCACTAAGGATGTTTTTTTTTTTTACATGTTAAGGTGTTTTTCTTCACAGTTTGCAGCAGCATGAAACAAGGAAAACATAAATAACGCAAATTACCAGATCCATATCACCAGTAATCTCTGGATAACATAGAGGACAAGGATAAAAATAGTATAAAAAGAAGAGATATAGAGAAAGAAAAAGCAAACAAAAAAGTGAAAATAGAGTAAGTCTGAAGTGGGTATGGAAAGAGTTCAACCTTAAGGACAAAACCTTCAGAAAAGATGGTGAATGTGGTACACACCCTGGTAGCCATACAAGTCTTAAAGTTAACTTATTTATATGTTTATAGACCCTGCAAATAAGAATAATTGGGAAGGATAGATGTATAGCTGTTAACAATACTCAGTGGATTGTCCTGAAGACCTCACACATCCGCAACAACATTAGCAATCTGATCAAATAAAAAGGAATCGTGAAGGATAGATATCTTAGTGGAATTGAGTAGTATACACCCACACTGGTATTTTGCTACCAATTTAGGTGAACATTGAATCTGGTAGTTGAGTTTTTAACATTATAAGACACCATCTATCTCCCTAAAGGGATTTAAAGGTGTGGCGACAGGAACAGAATGGGGAAAAAAACGGTCAGGCATCAGTCGGTAAATTCATCAATATCCAGAGATTCATGTTCCTCTCATTGTATGTGAGGTAAAATCCTGGGGAAAAGCTTGTGAAGGAACTGTTGCAAACTACATCCAGAGACCATGTACTATTAAGCCATTATAGTCTGACCCTGCTTTGATGGGTTAGCTGTTTGTGAGTGAATTTAGTTTGTTGTATCATTCAGATATACAGTTATACAATAGTGCACTATAGGTTTATTTGCCTTTTATGTACAGGTCATTATTATTTCACTTTTATTTTTTATTTTTAATTATTCAGGTTTGTTTAATAACCTCTACAGTTTTATTTCATTTGGATGTTTTAAAGCGTAAATATAATATGTGTTCCTTGCTATGTGCAATATAAATATGTATATACTTTATTTTTTGATTGACCAATTAAGAAAGCTGTATTGGATATGGCAAAATGAGTTTCGGACAAAAGGACAATGTTTGGACATCTTTTAATGCAATATATTTTCCTTTCATTTGTTTTTAAATTTATGTTTCAAGGAATTTTATTTGCCATTTAAATTCTAGTCTTGTGGATCCTAATATCATCTGCTGTTATAAAGAAGGGTTGTGTCCCCTCTATTTGCACATCAACTCTATTACCAGGAGCCAGGTTTTAGGCTACTAACAAGGTGAGAAGCTATCCATGGGTTTTACAGATTACTGTATTTACCTGTACTTATTACATTAGAAGATTTTCTTTCTCTATTTTTAAGTATACCTGAGTGAAGGATAAGAAGAGGTGTTGTTAGCACCAGAGTACACACCTGCTGTAGTGATTTGAGACTGTTTGAAATTAGCTCTATCCCATGTAGGTGAATCTAATATATACTTGGCAAACTCCATTCCATTTACTGTATTGCACCATATGTGATTTATTTTATAACACCTTATTACTACATATCCCCATTAAGAGGTAAGTGCATTTATTTTCTAGTGTTCCAGTTTAGACTGGTTTAAATTTGTACTTTGCATGTGACTGTGTTACAATTAAGATTAAGATACACCTACACGTGTGTGATAGCTGCTGATATAATTTTACAAACAATATTGGTTTAAGTACCCTCCAGCATGGAGCCCTTTGATTTAATTTTTTTTTATTGTGTTTATTTTATGTTATATGTTTAGCATTGCTAATTTATACCATTGATATTAATATTACAATATGAAAATGTATTCATAAAATGTTAATGGATTACATACTAATTATTAAAAAAAAATATGCTATTAAAAGATGTCAAGATATCATGAGCTGATATGGTTTGTTTACAAGAGATGCACTTCATGCATAGTAAAATTCCACACTATGGATTAAGACTTTCCCTGTCAACATTATTTTTCACATACCACTAAAACCACTAGAGAAGTGTCTATCAATAAATGAGTGTCATTTACCTCTTAAACTCTTCAATGGGTAGGGTACATACTTTATTTCAGTTTGTATTTTAAATGGGACACTCTACACAATTGTAAATTACTACTCCCCAAATATGACTCAAAGGAATTATTTGATTGAGTCTTTACAGAGATGTCAATAATACAACAACGTTTCTTGCTGTGTGGGGATACCTATAATGGCTTAGACCCAATAATTGATTCCCCCTTGAGCACTTCATAACTTAGAGGTACACCACACTCAAGTATCAATGGAAAAATAAGATAAAGTTGTTTCTCACTTACAATTTTTAATTTATATGGATTTTAGCATACTCTATACACCACAGATCATAGGTATTCTTATTGTTCCTCAGGTTATAAATCATATTCTAGAATAGACTGCCTTTTATAATAGGTTCATATGTAGATCAAGGGATTTCCTGTACAATAGGTGATACAAAATCATCTGTTTATACCCCTAGTGAGCTGATGTAGAAAGATTAATTTGATTTTAAGGGGCAGAATACCCAGAGATTAAATAAAACTTTACTGCATGATCAGACATTTATTTATAGTCTACACACAGAAATACATCATTATTCAAAGGATAATACTACTCCTGATACCTCAGCTGAGATTATGTGGTTAGCTCACAGTGGTCAGTGGTTAAATGACACTCACAAGCGAATATGATGAACATTAATGTAAACATAGAGAGATTTCTAACCAACATATTCTGAACCCCTTAGACAAAGTAGCAGAAAATATTAAACAATGATAAGCTTTCATAGATAAGAAAAACTTAAATAAATCAGGGTGCATTCTCAAAAAAAATTAAACTCAAGATAAAAAAGCAAGCAAACAATAACATTTACTATACTAAATGCTAATGACCATAAAATATTCAACCAATGAGATATCAGCAAAAAATCTGATAAAATCTATGGCCTCAATTTAAGATTTTTGGATGAACTTTTAATATGGTTTTACATTTTAAAAAATATTTTAATATTTCAAATATTTATATTTGTAAAAATAGAATATCCTTTTTATTTTTTAGCATTTTGAAAAATTATTTTAAACAGTGATTCAAATATATTAAGGTAAATGAAAAGCTTACCTAAAAATATTAGATTGAGACCTATATAACTTACTCAGGCACCACTACTCGTCAGCCCATTGCATCAGAGATAAAGTGGTTATACTCATCAGTTTTCATTCCTATTATTTATACTCAGAGTCTCCAAAATGAGTTAAAATTATAGTATGAAGTTCCAACTTCATTTCTACCACATTACTGATATGACTGCCTGGATAAATATGACTTGATATTCTCAATGATCTCCTGACCATTAAACTTAGATTATCCCTATGCCATGCTTCTAAATGCTCACTTTGTTGTGTATCTCCATTACCTTTATTGGCTCAATATAGAAATATTTCATTAGTGATACCATCATTTGATTTTTCCACATAGGAAAACATTTGGCGTTTCCACTTATATTCATTCTTCAAGACAGGGTTCAACAATTAATATCTATCAAGGCATTTTTTCATAGTTATAACTAAGATCTTTGTCATTGAAATACAACTCCGTTCCAGCTGGGTCTATGCAAAATCTAATTTTTATACATTACAATTTTGGACAGAGCATATGGTACAGTATACAAAGTAGTAAAACAGATTTACAAAGGTAGAGCATTAAGTACCACTTTCTGCTTTAGAGGGGAGAAAACCTCTAAATGGGTCTTTGTGTCCAATACGTTCAACAAAGAGTGAAGAGGAAGAGAAACAGTTTCCCTAGAAAGTTGAACAACATTGGGTTGAGAACAAGAAGGAAGAGAAGAGAAAAAAGGGGGGAAGGGGGCTTTAAAATAATCCCTATATGTCTCATTCAATAATATCATTGTTAATTTGGTCACCACTTAATATCTTGACATTTGGTGGGCATGTTAGTCTTAATCCTATTCAAAAAGCTATTTAAAAAACGTATATACTTCATCATAAGATTATTTGCCTATTTGAAATATCATGTGTTAATGCATGGGAGAAAAAACTGGGGCACTTTATTTTGGATAAGACATGACTGATGGATTTTAGCACAAGGTAGAATTTATTTCAGGAAATAAAAACCCGATCCTTTACCATGCCTTATAACGGGTCGGATCTTGAGACAAAACTTTGCTGTACCAGTTCCTGAAATAAAGTATGCCTGTGCTCAGGTATTTCATGTGTATTTATTATTTATGTAAAGAAACACTCCAACAACATAACCACTAAAGCATTCTGTAGTGGTTATGGTGCCAAGAGTGACCCGGCAACTCAAATTTCGTGGGTCTTCCTGCATCATGTTTCTCCTGCAGGCTGCATCCAACTTCTTCATTGACCTTAAGAAGGTCTAATAAAAGGGCCAAGCTTATTGGCTGGGAGCACTCAGCAGTCATTGCATGTCCCTGCTATGCTCAGTTAGGCTAAACCTATTCTTCTGCAAAGACAATCCACCATCGTCTGATGAGTGTCAGGATTACTAATTGATCCCGCACGCAGAGATGTATCACACCTAGGACTAAGGATAACATCTAATCGGAACTAGGAATGGCCAGACTTAACGCATCCAAGAATAGTCAGAATACTTGCAGATGTCAGGGATAGAGAATCAGACACAGCAATGAGAAAAAGCCAGAAGTCAAGGATACCAGAAATCAGGAAAGTCAGAATGAAGCCAAAGTCAAATACCAAAAAATCAAGATCAGGAATGCACTCTCGGATTACCATCAGGCAGAAACCATGACAGGGCAATGAGAGAATTGTAAAAATTAGTTTAAATAACCCTCCGGTTATTCAGATTGGTTGTAACTGGCCTTTGACCCCAAAACATGTGCGCGCGTGACTTTACATGCACGTCGACATCATCATCAATGTGGGCAGCCATGGGGCTATAAAGTGGCATAGATCTGCAGCAGCCAGCGTCCCTAGACATGCTGGGTTTATCAGGTATCCGGGCGCATGGTTGCAGATGGGCACAACTTTTCCTGTCAGGATGGTAAATACTATCATAAACATTTCTTATATGTGCGGATGAATCTGATACATTTCCCCCCACCTGAAGACTGCCCACCAGGCAGGCAGGACCCGGTTTGCATGGATATCAGAAGCAGGAACCCAAGAACGGTCGGCAGGCGCCCATACCCCCTCCAATGAACCACGAGAGAACCTGGAATCAATCATGGAGGAGACCTCATATTCCTCCTGACCGGAAACAACCAAATGAGAAGGGGTAATCACCGGGACTGTATATTTATTGCAAATGAATGGTTTGAGTAAAGATACATGAAACTAATTAATAGGAATACGTAACAATGCAGGTAGGGCCAGGGAATAAGAAACAGGGTTAATTATCTTAAGGATACGGTAAGGACCACAAAACCTAGGAGCAAATTTCATGCTAGGAACTTTTAATCTAATGTTGCGTGATGATAACCAAACCTGGTCCCCCACCTGATAAACTGGATTGGCACGCTGCCGTTTATCAGCATGGAACTTAAAATGAGCAGTCGCAGTTTCAAGAGCAGAGTGAACCTTAGTCCAAGTATCATGAATAGAGGTAAGGTTGTCATGCAGAGCAGGAATAGCTGTGTCAGAAAACACATCAGGGAGAACAGTAGGAAGAAAGGACTGTGCCCAGATGCATCTTGGGTAGCGTTATTCCTGGCAAATTTGTCCCAAGGCAACAAATCATCCCAGTTAGACTGAGAACTGTTCACAAAGCAACGTAAATACAGTTCAAGCGATTGGTTAGCCCTTTCAGCTGCACCATTGGTCTGGGGATGGTAAGCAGAGGAAAAAGACAAGTTAATGCCCCACTGCTTACAGAATGCCCTCCAAAACCTTGACACAAATTTGGAACCCCTATCAGATACAATATTTTGAGGGATCCTATGAAGCCTGACAATGTCGAGTATAAAATGGAAACCAGATCCTGAGAAGATGGCAATTTTTGGAGTGGAATGAAATGTACCATTTTGGAAAAACTGTCAATTACCATAAGGATGGTGGTATAACCAATAGAACTAGGTACGTCAAAGATGAAATCCATAGATAGATGAGATCATGAAACACTGGGTATAGGAAGTGGATGTCACAATCCTCACGGGAGTCTGTGTGGAACCTTAGAGACTGTGCAAACAGAGCAAGCTTCCACATAATCCTTAATATGCCTTCTGAGCGACTTCCACCAAAATTATCTGGAAATAGCGGATGTCCAGCAGTTACATTGTCGTAGAATAATTTCAACTCCTCTTTCCTATCATGTAATGGAATAAACAATTTATCTAGAGGTTTATTGCAAGGTGCTTGTGACTGAGCCGTCATGATTGTACAAAGCAATGGTGACGACAAGGAAAGGACAGTGGATGCTAAGAAACACTCAGGAGGAACAAGGTGACATCTCTTGTTCTAGTACTGACTCTTGTTTAAATTGCCTAGATAAGGCATCAGCTTTAACATTTTTAGGACGAGGTCTATAAGTAATAATAAAGTTAAAGCGGGACAAGAATAGAGACCACCTAGCTTGTTTAGAAGACAGATGTTTGGCATCACCAATATAGGCCAGATACTTATGATCTTTTGGAACCCTCCAAAAGATGTTGCCATTCCTTGAGCGTCAATATAATGGCCAACAGTTCTCTGTTACCTATGTCATAATAAGGCTCAGCTGGAGACAACTTTCTGGAGAAGTAATCTCAAGGATGCAAAGGGGTATCCTGACTCTTTCTGTTACAATAAAACTGCCTGCGGCTTGAATTCGGAGTGCCTGTGAGTCTTTCTTCTCTGCATACCAGAAATCAGGCAAGTCAGAACAAAGCCAAAGTCAAATACCAAAAAATCAAGATCAGGAACGCACTCTCGGATTAGCATTAGGAAAAAAACATGACAGGGCAATAAGAGAATGTAAAAATTAGTTTAAATAACCCTCCTGTTATTCAGATTGGTTGTAACCGGCCTTTGACCCCAAAACGTGCGTGTGCGTGTGCGCTGACGTCATCATCGTGAGTGACCATGGGGCTATAAAGTGGCATAGATCCGCAGCAGCCCTAGACATGCTTGGTTTATCAGGTATCTGGGCGCATGGTTGCAGATGGGCACAACTATTCCTGTCAGGATGGTAAATACCATCATAAACATTTCTATGTGCAGATGAATCCGTTACAATGAGGCCTAGATGAGTCATCAATCCATCAGATTATATTGAGAGGGCACTGGATGCTCAAGGCACCATAACTACTTGTATGACCTGTAGTGGGTAGGGTGCTTGCTGTGTTCTTTTAATGAAAATGAACATTCTAAGGTTAAAAGTAAACAGCACTATTTTCTTCATATAATCAATCTGAAACTATCTGATCTAAATTGTATATGATCAGTAGCTGGACCAATATCAATCATCATTGCCAATTGCATTTGTATTACATAAGACATATGACAAATACGATAAAGGTATGGTCTACCATTCTAAATTTCTATCATCATAACATGAAGTCAATAATTATCCTCCTGCTTATTCATTTGTCAAATTTCTGTAAATAATCTTGAGACAATTAGTTTTCATTTTTTCTTACATTTACCTGCTGGCATATGGATTCATTAAAGTAAATCAATTAATTACGTTTGAAAATCAGACTTAATTAACAATGCATCCTCAAAGTAAAGCTTATCACAACTATCATAGCAATCTACTTATTAACTTTCACAACAAGTAGAGATTTTCAAAGGTGACCTCTTTAAGTGTTTTCACTGTTACAGAGTAATAGCAACCTTAGAACTGTTCAGTTTTAATTATCAGAAAGAAGAAAGACAATTTGCATAACATGACATAATGTCAGATATCACTGACATGCCAAATTTATATTACATAAAATATGCTAATGTGACCTAAGCTTTGGTTTCTGTTTATTGTCTATATTTTTATATTGCAGGAAATGTAATATCTTTGCTGGCAGTCATAATTTGCAAGTGGGTAAAATGCCTAGAAAAATGGATGATGTCTACAGTAAAACTGTTGAAAGAAAGTATTTTTGCTATCCAGTTGCACACATGAAAAACCCAAGGGCAGAGTACAGAATATTTGATAGAGTCCTAACCTCAACATCTGAGGAAATGGATTTAGGGGTGATTATTTCTGACGACTTAAAGGTAGGCACCGGCAGACAATGTAATAGAGCAGCATGAAATGCAAGCAGAATGCTTGGTTGTATAGGGAGAGGTATTAGCAGTAGAAAGAGGGAAGTGCTCATGCAATTGTACAGAACGCTGGTGAGACCTCACTTGGAGTATTGTACGCAGTACTGGAGACCGTATCTTCAGAAGGATATTGATACTTTAGAGAGAGTTCAGAGAAAGACTACTAAACTGGTTCATGGATTGCAGGATAAAACTTACCAGGAAAGGTTAAAGGATCTTAACATGTACAGTTTGGAGGAAAGACGAGACAGGGGGGATATGATAGAAACATTTAAATACATAAAGGGAATTAACACAGTAAAGGAGGAGACTATATTCAAAAGAAGAAAAACTACCACAACAAGAAGACATAGTCTTAAATTAGAGGGACAAAGGTTTAAAAATAATATCAGGAAGTATTACTTTACTGAGAGGGTAGTGGATGCATGGAATAGCCTTCCAGCTGAAGTGGTAGACGTTAACACAGTAAAGGAGTTTAAGCATGCGTGGGATAGGCATAAGACTATCCTAACTATAAGATAAGGCCAGGGACTAATGAAAGTATTTAGAAAATTGGGCAGACTAGATGGGCCGAATGGTTCTTATCTGCCGTCACATTCTATGTTTCTATCTATACAGTGCTTTGAAAAAAGTGAGCATTTTACTTATTTTCACCTTGCACATCATTTGAAACAGACTGCACATTGGTTCCCTTCTTTCCATGTTTTCCCTTTGAGATACATCATATTGGGGATTGTAAGTGTGAGGCTGCCTTAAAAGCATACAAGCCTGATTACGGAGCCAGTTTTCACATACAGGCTCCTTTAAATGTGAGTGCTCTACTTCACCACCATTTAATCAGAATTTATTTTGATATACCATCTGCAGTGTATTGCCTTTTTTTTTTATTTATTTTCACATGTACTATATACCAAGTTTGCAATCAAGTTACGTGGGGTAAGTGTACCCCCTCATCTTTCAGCGCTCCACTTATAGGTGTAGGTTTACCACCTTTACTGCTTTATAAACTTTGGAATTATTTGGGTGTGGACAAGAGGGTATTTCCGCACAAGTGTTTTGAGCTGCTGTAACTAATTTATCCTTGATCCTAGCATTTTATTGGACACACATTCCTCCCAAACGGAGGTACTCTTCCCTTTTTGTGTTGTTCATTGCAAACAGCTGAAAGTCTTTTCTTTAAATTTTGACAATAAATCAGATTTTCAGCAGGGGTTGAATAATGTTGATTACAATTGTAGCATTCCTTAATTACTAAGGTAGAATAAGGACCAGAAAAGAAGAAATATCAAAGAAATTACTCAGTAAAGTGAGAAATTAATTGTCAGGAATTCAAAGTGAATTTCAAATCTAAGGCCCAAATAGTCAACTATTTAGTGAATAACCCTGAAAGACTGGACCCCCGTATCAGCAGGTGGCCATACAAGAACTATGGGAGGGAAAAACAAACCTTAAATTTAGTGACAGTATTCCATGCATGTTCAAATATTTTGCTTATTGTAACTTGCCATGTAAAAAAACAAAGTTGCAGGGGCGTGTCTTGCCCACCATCTTAGATGTCCACCTTCAGAGAGGCTCTCAGGACATTGCGACTTAAATGTTACTAATACACCATTACCTGCCTTTAAAGATCTACAACTTTAAAAACTTGCATACAACATGCAGACACAAATAAAATCGGACAAATCTATGCCTGCTGTGAGCCTTGCGGCTCTCGGTCCTGGTGGAAGAGGCTTCAGTCCCCACCTTACTGCCTCTTAAAAAAGCACCACATATTATAAGTGGTGTGGAGGGGAGCCCAGGGAGCCCAGATTCCAGTTAAAGAATGGAGGGGATGCCCCTAAAATAATGCAGCCACCACCAAGATGGCCACTGCCTCTACCAAGATGGCTACTACAACAAAAGAAAAATTGACCTCCTCAACAGCTGCTGCTTACAATCCAAACATGCTACCTGAGAGGGCTGCAGGTTTGCAAGCCTCAACATATATGCTGATTGATTTCATTAAAAACGTAAGAGTAGAAATTAGAAATGATTTCAAAAAGGACTTTGATGCTATATATGGATTATAGAAGACATTAATTCACAAACAGAAAAATCTGCTGACGCAGAAGACTGGAGCAGGCAAAATAATCTACGTATCGAGGAATCCCTGACTCCACTGACACCTATTTTCAAAATATGGTGAAGGCGGTCAAACCCAATGCCACAAATTTTGATTTGATTTTAGATCGCATCCATAAACTTCCTAAGCCTAACAGTGCACCTGCAGCGGCTCCCAAGTACATTATAGTTCCTTTCCATTATTATTATGTCAAGGAGGAATTACTGGGAGCTACACACATGTCAGGACTACCTGAGTAAGGACTACCTGACTACAACAATATTACGATCTTCCCTGACTTCTCAGCGTTAACAATGAAAAAACATAGGGAGTTCCAGCCCTTCACTTCTGAGCTACGTCACAGAAACATTAGCTATAGATGGCGTTTCCCCGTTAAGGTGTTGTTTTGGATTGATGGCCAAAACGACATGATCACCTCTCCAGAAGAGGGTATGGAACTCCTGCAACATATGAACAGGCATTCCTCAACCCCACTCCATACTTTATTCCCATCTACACCTGCACCTTGCAGTAAAAGGAACAAGCATGATGCCTATGAAGAATCCTGATTCCTGAGTACAGTCTGTGGTTCCTGGTTCTCAGTATGAGGTGATGTCCCATCCTTTTTTCCTGATTCTTGATTTCCTGCTTTTATTCAGAAGTTCGGAATAATGTTTCCTGGTGATTAGTTTAGGATTTCTACTTAATTTCTGCTCATCAGGTGGTTCCTGTTTCTTGGAATTTGCTTTTTCAGTTCCTGGTTCCTGTATCCAGGTCTCAATCCTGAACTTGTCTGCTTTTATCCTATACATTGCAACTTTTCTGACTTTCTTTTGTGATTTATTTTTTTACTTTATTATTATTCATTTTTATTTTTCATATTTGTTCAATTTTCTTTTTCTATTTTTAAAAAAATATTCAAACCTTAAATTGACTGAATCAGCGATTAATAATTATTTTAGGGAAAATTCGGCTTTAGATTTACAGGATTCTTCCTTTTGGAATGCCCATAAAGCAGTTCTTAAGGGACACTTCATATAACAAGCCTTCTACTTGAAAAAAAATGGTCTAAACATTTGAGAGGTTTAGAAAAAGAACTGTATACTTTGTATCAGGCTAACAAATTTGGCCCTTCCTTGTATCTTGCTGCAAAGCTTTCAGATGTTAAGGTCAAAATGAATACTCTCCAGTTGGAACACACAGCCTTGATGTTGAGGAGATTGAAACAGGCTTTTTATGCTAATTGGAATAAGCTTCATCAATGCTAGCTTCTAAATGATGCAACAGGGCTTCCCAATCCAGAATTGAGCTTTTAATGAATGATAGTGGCGTTAAAGTTACTCATCCAGTCATGATAAGTAATATTATAGCGGAGTAGTACAACAAATTGTACAATTTGGTTTCCGATCCCACTGCGATACGCCCACATCTGATAGAATACGCTATTTTTTGGACAGGGTCTCTTTAAAACAGAAACCTACAGATGAATTGAATATTCTAAATTCTCCCATCACCCCAAAAGAAATTACAGATGCCATTAATATGATCCCACAAGGCAAAGCCCCGGAGCCTGACGATTTTACCAAGTCTTTCTCTGTCATTCTTACCCTTTATTTAACTCACGTGTTCAATCATTATTGGAATACAGGTGGAATGCCATGGGAGGCACAAATAGTCATGTTACCTAAACCTGGTAAGACACCTAATCTCTAGTCAAGTTTTCGCCCCGTTTCATAAATTAATAATGACACAAAAATGTATTAATTTTTTTTAGCTAATAGACTTAATCGACTTCTTCTATCCCTAATTAACCAAGGATGGCACCAGGCGTTTCATCAATTTGATTTAATTATCTTAAATCTACTCGCTAGCCTTCCTTGCTCCTCTTTTTGGATATGGAGAAGGCATTTGATAGGATCCACTGGGACGTCTGTCAAGTTTTAACATCCCATCAAGGCTGTGTTTGCACTTTTCATTGTCCAATGGGACCAGACAGGGGTGTCCATTGTCTCCACCTCTGTTTGTGCTTGCAATGAAGCCCCTGGCTGAGATGATACGCTGCAGTGTAGATATCAAAGGTATTAATGTAGGGGAAAGGAACATAAAATAGGCCTTTTTGCAGACAACGTCATGTTAGTGTTTAAAAACCCAATTACTTCATTTACTCCGTTGATGTTGATCCTGCAGGAATTTGGTGAAATTTTGTACTACAAACTAAACACTGCCAAAACTCAAGCTCTCTTCTTCTTTATACCTTGGTATGATTTAGCTACTCTGAAACACTGGCTTGACTTCGATTGGATAGATTCGTATATCTCTTATCTGGGCATTAACCTATGCAAGAACCTGTTCAAGATGCATTTTTATAAACTGGGTAAGGTCTGGTCCGACTTTAGGAACAATCTTGAGAGGTGATGTAGTCTGGAAATCTCATGGTTAGACAGTGTTAATTCGGTGAATATGAAATTTCCTAGATTAGGTTATCGCAGTGCAGTGAGAGAATGTCACTTTTTACCATTATCCCTTCTTTATGTATTTTACCTAAAAAAGATTCTTATATCTCTTATCTGGGCATTAACCTATGCAAAAATTTGCTCACGATGCATTTTTATAACCTGGGTAAGGTCTGGTCCGACTTTAGGAACAATCTTGAGAGGTGATTTAGTCTGGAAATCTCATGGTTAGGCAGTGTAAATTCGGTGAAAATTGAATTTCCTAGATTAGTTTATTGCAGTGAAGTGAGAAAATGTAACTTTTTACCATTATTCCTTCTTTATGTATTTTATCAAAAACTCAAAACATAATTAGTAACTTGTCTGTAAGGCATTCTGTTTCATTCAGCAGCTGTCATACAACTCATAATATGTCTTTAAAAAACTCAGTACCAGAGACCAAATGTTGAGAAACAAAATAGAAGAAAGGTCCAGGCACTCCAAGGTACAAGTCAGGCAATTTTATTGAACCCACTCCATCACAACGTTTCGACCTACAGGGTCTTTGTCAAGCTACTAAGTGCATGTATACATTCATTTTTATAGGAATACAAATGATTAACAATTAACAAGGTTACATCAATCAAACAATTATATGAATTACAACCATAAATTCAATTACATCAATTTACAACCCCAGTATAGTCACATTGATAGTAAAGACTAAAAGCTGTGCCACGAGTCAGAGTACAAATTAACTCAATTGAATACAAGTATTAGATATAGAGATTCAATTAAAGCAATTCAATTTGAATAATTGGATCTAATAAATTCAATAATATAGCAATTATACAAAGATAAAACAGGTGTTCGGGAGGTGTTCACTCGGATCCACTACTTCCTCTTCCGGCATTGTGTATACGCAATTACATTAGTACCACGGCTTTGCTACATCCTTAGTGATGGCGCATGGCGTAATGCTAAGCGTCCAAACAATCACATATAATCATCCATGGTCACACAGATACGTTGCCAAGGAGACAAATATACACATATAGATCGGCAGCACTGAGTGAATTTTTAACAAATGTTTCATGGACTGGATATTATTAAATCTTGAATGTCTACAAAGCTCTATTATTGAGAAAAAAGCGCAAATCAGAAGGAAAGGAACATCCAATCCAGCATCAGGTTCAATTCTTCACAATAAAATCAATCCAGTAACAATTCAGTGTATTTTTAGAAGAAACTCCCCATCACAGGAGATTATCCAGCAGAGAAACATCAGAAGAATCCAAAGGGGTGGCCACAAGAAGAAGGATTTTGCCAACAATATGGTGAAATAAAGGCCCCCAGAAGAGGAAGAAGACACAATAATCAACTTATCATCTAAAATTTTGTCTAAAGACGACACTACAGCTTTAAGAAAAGATTTGACATTTTGTCCTACTTAAATTCCAAATGCTATAGATATTGATGTTGATTTGTGTAGATTCTTCCGTAATGTGAAGTTAAAAGTATTCTTTAGTAAACCACTGTTTTCTACTAATCTGAATATACCATGTAACACAATGTTAAGATTAAGTGATACAAAATTGTGAAACAAAAGTTCATTTAATCCATCTATTACTGATCGTGCAGTTGAAACTTTTATTAACTTGGTGAGTAAAGATGTAAATAACCTTGTTCAGCGCAAACAAATTAAAAATAGATATACACACCCTAATACGTTTAACAAAAGCTCAACAAAAAGCTTTAAAAACACTACAACTAAATCAGGATTTGGTCTTAAAGGGACACTATAGTCACCTGAACAACTTCAGCTTAATGAGGTTGTTCAGGTGAGTGCTACAGCTACCCGGAGCCTTTTTCTTGTAAGCACTGTATTTTCTGAGAAAATGCAGTGTTTACATTGAAAGCTTTGAACACCTCTTGTTGCAGTCAATCAGACGGCCACCAGAGGGACTTCCGAGTTCAGAGGCCCTAAAAAGGCCTCTCGTCCGATGCATTCTGGGTGAATACATCAGATGGGCTATCAGCACACAAAGCACTGTGAACGCGCTTTGTGTGCTGATAGCCTGTCAGCACTGCTGTGGGCGTGGCTTCAGCTGACAGCTTCAGCTTCAGCTGACAGCTGAAGCCCGAACCCACAGGGACGCTTACTGTCCACAATAGTGGTTGAAGGGGGGGGGAGACCTACTCTCCTTCCCCCCCCCGGCCCCCACCGCTGTGCGGCGGGTGGGGGCCCTAAAATTATCAATAAGGGGGGCCTACTGTCCCCCCCCCGGCCCACACCCCTGTGCGGCGGATGGGGGCCCTAAAACTATCAATAAGGGGGGACCTACTGCCCCCCCCGGCCCCCACCCCTGTGCGGCGGGTGGGGGCCCTAAAATTATCAATGAGGGGGGGACCTACTGTCCCCCTCCCGGCCCCCACCCCTGAGGGGCGGGTGGGGGCCCTAAAATTATCAATAAGGGGGGGACCTATTGTCCCCCCCGGCCCCCACCCCTGAGCGGTGGGTGGGAGCCCTAAAATTATCGATAAGGGGGGGGGACCTACTGTCCCCCCCCGGCCCCCACCCCTGTGCGGCGGGTGGGGGCCCTAAAATTATCAATGAGGGGGGGACCTACTGTCCCCCTCCCGGCCCCCACCCCTGAGGGGCGGGTGGGAGCCCTAAAATTATCAATAAGGGGGGGACCTATTGTCCCCCCCGGCCCCCACCCCTGAGCGGTGGGTGGGGGCCCTAAAATTATCGATAAGGGGGGGGGACCTACTGTCCCCCCCCGGCCCCCACCCCTGTGCGGCGGTTGGGGGCCCTAAAATTATCAATAAGGGGGGGACCTATTGTCCCCCCCGGCCCCCACCCCTGAGCGGTGGGTGGGGGCCCTAAATACCCTAGTTAACCCCCCCCCTCCCAAAAAAAAAATTATCTCCCTACCTACCCCCCTTACCCTAAAAATAATGAGGGGGGAACATTAACTAAAAACCTGTAAAAAAAAAAAGTGAGATAAAAAAAACTTACCATTCGATGTTTTCTTTCTTCTAAAATCTTCTTTCTTCAGCCCCAAAAAAGGCCAAATAAAAATCCATAATAACCGACGCAATTAAAAAAAAAAAAAAAAAAAAACGAGCGCAAAAAAAATAATCCATCTTCACCCATGGAGGGGTCCGCGCAGACTGAGCTCCGCAGGGCGGGGAAGGCTTATAAAGCCTTGCCCCGCCCTGCAATTAGGCTAAGAACACTCTGATTGGTGGGTTTAAACCAATCAGAGTGCTCTTTGTCATTTTACAAGCGTGGGAAAGTTCTTTGGAATTTTCCCACGCTTGTAAAATGACACAGAGAACTGTGATTGGATGGATTTCAAGCCATCCAATCACAGTGCTCTGTGTCATTTTACAAGCGTGGGAAAGTTCTTTGGAATTTTCCCACGCTTGTAAAATGACACAGAGCACTGTGATTGGATGGATTTCAAGCACAGGGGTGGGGGCCGGGGGGGGCAGTAGGTCCCCCCCCTTATTGATAATTTTAGGGGCCCCACCTGCCGCTCAGGGGTGGGGACCGGGGGGGACAGTAGGTCCCCCCCCCTCATTGATAATTTTAGGGCCCCCACCTGCCGCACAGGGGTGGGGGCCGGGAGGGGGACAGTAGGTCCTCCCCCTTATTGATAATTTTAGGGCCCCCACCCGCCGCTCAGGGGTGGGGGCCGGGGGGGGACAGTAGGTCCCCCCCACTCATTGATAGTTTTAGGGCCCCCACCCGCCGCACAGGGGTGGGGGCCGGGAGGGGGACAGTAGGTCCCCTCCCTTATTGATAATTTTAGGGCCCCCACCCGCCGCTCAGGGGTGGGGGCCGGGAGGGGGACAGTAGGTTCCCCCCATTTATTGATAATTTTAGGGACCCCACCCGCCGCACAGAGGTGGGGGCCGGGAGGGGGACAGTAGGTCCCCCCCTTATTGATAATTGTAGGGCCCCCACCCGCCGCTCAGGGGTGGGGGCCGGGGGGGACAGTACGTCCCCCCCCTCATTGATAATTTTAGGGCCCCCACCCGCCACTCAGGGGTGGGGGCCGGGGGGGGACAGTAGGTCCCCCCCCTCATTGATAATTTTAGGGCCCCCACCCGCCGCACAGGGGTGGGGGCCGGGAGGGGGACAGTAGGTCCCCTCCCTTATTGATAATTTTAGGGCCCCCACCCGCCACTCAGGGGTGGGGGCCGGGAGGGGGACAGTAGGTTCCCCCCCCTTATTGATAATTTTAGGGCCCCCACCCGCCGCACAGGGGTGGGGGCCGGGAGGGGGACAGTAGGTCCCCCCCTTATTGATAATTGTAGGGCCCCCACCCGCTGCTCAGGGGTGGGGGCCGGGGGGGACAGTACGTCCCCCCCTCATTGATAATTTTAGGGCCCCCACCCGCCACTCAGGGGTGGGGGCCGGGGGGGGACAGTAGGTCCCCCCCCTCATTGATAATTTTAGGGCCCCCACCCGCCGCACAGGGGTGGGGGTCGGGGGGGGGACAGTAGGTCCCCCCCTTATTGATAATTTTAGAAAGCGAGCTGAGCTCAGACAGCTCAGCTCGCGAACGCGCATTCCGCGCACATGCGCGGTAAATATGAAGAACGCGATTGGTGCAGCGCGAAGCAGCGCATGCGCACCACATCGCGATGACGCTTCTCTGTGAGAAGCGTCCTATTGGGCCCCGCGATTTCGTCATTTTGACGAAAAAGGGGGCGTGGCCTAGCGGGGAGCTCGGTGCTGGAACGGAGGTACGTTTTTAAATATAAAAACACCTCAAAATTTTTTTTTAATGAATGAAAGTACATATAAAAGCAAGAAGGAAGGCTGGGGGACCTGTCTTTCTTGCTTTTATATGGTGACTATAGAGTCCCTTTAAAACCAGTTGATAGGGGTGGTGCTGGACAGGATTGATTACATCAAAGAGGTAAACAGTCAATTAGTGGGGACAGGCACAAAAGGCTATTATTTAGAGAAGCTCACTGGAAATTAGGGAACTTAAAACCTTAACCCCAAAAGGCCTTAATCATGAATATGGCCTCAATCTGTTAATACGGACAATTTCATATTACTTTTAACTTTTGGATTTTAACTGTTCTCTTACTTTTACCGATTATCCTCAATCTGTGATATTGGTGCAGGGGATTTCTCTACTAAATGCACATAAATGAACTCTGGACCATTCCGTTCTTTATATCTCTTATATTCTAATAATGTAATCATAGAAAATCTAATAACTTGAATTACTTAATATAGATTTCTGATAAATTGATTTATTGAATAAATTCTATAATATGATCGTTTTTTCACTCTATGCACTTTATCTTAGAATAGTGGGTTTTACACCTGCTTTTTATAATCAATTGGTTATACAGTTATATTTCATTGTGATAATTCATATAAAACCCATATAATACACTTTAACACTTTAAATAAAACTATGAACTAGAATTATTCACAATTTTGTAATCTGTCTATTAACATGAACACTGGTCTATTCAAAATTTCATAGACCCTTCTTACATACAACACATATATTTTATATATTATGATTTAGTTATCCTATTAGTTTATGTAACACATACACTGATTATTGTTTACCTCTATCACTTTTATGCTTTTTTATGTACGTATATTTTTTTTATTAATTATATATAGGTCAGAGCTAATCAAATATTATCATACTAAAATTGTTTATAGTAATGCTTGAAGAGATATTGGACCTGAAGTGGTTTTGATTAGTTTTGACTAGTTTTATTGTTTATTACTGTGATGTTTATTTTATTTTTTTATTTTGTCTCCATATCCCAGAAATGGTATTGATAAGAAGGCTTCTTGGGCTGCCATGAGTTAGGTTATTATAATAATAGCTTTTCATTTTAAAAAAAGAGTCCATCATTCATTGATTGCACTATGGATATTTAACAATTAAAAATTTCTTATGTATTTATATATATATTCTGATAAATCGATGTGACTATGGTGATGTATTGAATTGTGAATACATATGAGGGATCTCTTTCACTCAGTGCTGCCAATCTATATTTGTCTCCTTGGCAACATATCTGTGTGACCATGGATGATTATATGCGCTTGTTTGGACGCTTAGTGTTACGCCATGCATCATCACTAAGGATGTATCAATGCCGTGGTACTAACGTGATTGCGTATACACCATACCAGAACAGGAAGTAGTGGATCTGAGTGAACACCTCCCTAACACCTGATATATCTTTGTATAATTGCTATAATATTGAATTTTTTAGATCCAATTATTCAAATTTAATTTCTTTAATTGAATCTCTATATCTAATGAGTGTATTCAGTCGAGTTAATTTGTACTCTGACTTGTGGCACAGCTGTTAGTCGTTACTATCAATAAGACTATACTGGCGGTTGTATATGGATGTAATTGAATGTATGGTTGTAATTTAACTAATTGTTTGATTTATGTAACCTTGTTAATTGTTAATCACTTGTATTCCTATAAAAAATTAATGTATACATGCACTTCGTAGCTTGACAAAGACCGTGTAGGTGAAACGTTGTGATGGAGTGGGTTCAATAAAATTGCCTGACTTGTACCTTCGAGTGCCTGGACCTTTCTTCTATTTTTGTGTTCATTAGTAGATTGATGTCTTTGTGAACGCCTTTTCTTTAAACTTTGGTCTTTTCAAAAAAAATAAAAAATCCAAATGTTCTTTATTGTTTTAAATAAAAAATAAAAAACATAATACGATTGTACATTTTTGTCAACATTTTTAACAGTCAATAATGATTAAACATTATGGTATATGGACAGTGACATAATAGCGAGGGTCTTTGTTATGGTTACATTATCAATACTATGAGTAACAACACAAAGTTAATTCGGTGAAAATTCCTTCCCAAAATGTTATGTTTCAGACCGCCTGGTACCCCGCCTGGATACCTCCGCCAAACACGCTTCCTAGCTGTCACCGGGACACCATAAGCACTTTTAGCCCATACGCACCTCAGATTGGCTGGGGTCTCGCTGTCTCTTCCCACCCTAGAACAGGGTCCTGGATCCAGCTCCCAGTGGTTAAAGTTCTCCTACAGAGAGTATAGCTGTATAGTAAATAATTATAGCCAGTATAGCATTCCCCCCCACACATAAACTGAGACTTAATGCTGGGAGTAGATCTGTTTAATGCAGACAAGCACTCACAATGTATACATACAGTAAACTCCTCCCCTGTGCCTGAGAGATAATTGAGTCAGGAACTGTACAAACACAATTATCTTCAGGTACGGAAAATCACCCCAAAAGTACCCCCAAATCCTTGGAAACCCTTCAAGAGTCAAATCCCTGATAGCTCTGATGTGAGTGACCATCATAACCAAAAATCACTCAGGTCAGTTCAGGGATTCTGATTTTCCATGGAAGTCAACTTTTGACCGATCACACACATGGCTTCTGCCCAAAATAGAAAAGTGGTAGCAGTCGGTCAATTTCGGGAGTCTAAAACCAAACAAAATACTGAACCAATCCTCTGGCTCCTAGGTAGCGAGTGTTCGCCTAGTTCATGCGAACAATCCTACTAAATGGCACTCTCCTGACATGAATAGATGACATTGTGCATATTTGTTATACGTTTTGGCATAAACACCTTTATCAAGGGAGCATCCCTTTGATAAAGGCATTTTTGCCAAAACGTTGGGGGCTTTTTATTGATTTTTCTACCTCTTCTCATGATTTCCGGTACTTTTGTTGTGGTACGTATTAATGGTTTGGCAGTTCTTTTTCAGGTATCTATAAAACTTTGTATCTGGAATGATACGACTATCTTTTCAGTCATGTATTATGTATATCTGTGACTAAGGCACACATTGTGCATAATTTTTTTATATGTGTAGGTTTATGAATATGATGATTTATTAGCAAGCATTTTGGGATACCTGCTATTTTGTACCCATTTAATAAAGTGCACTTCATTTATATGGCTGCGCTCCTCATTCATTATTATTTATATATCAGACCCCGGCAGGAAATGAACCATCTCCATGTGCTATGCCTTTTTTCTAGGAGAAGTAGGCTTGAAATTGCCATACATGATAAAGTGGGAGAGTGATCTGGGTGAGATATTCACAGTGGAGGAATGGCATGAATCATTACTTGCATTGAAAGGCGTTACATGTTGCATTTCCCACTTATAATCTCATTTAAAATGAATTTATCACTGGTATTTCTCCCCATTTAAAATGTTCCGACTTCACATCTCCATATCTAACTTATGTTGGAGAGGCTGTGGACAGACAGGTACTTTATAACATATTTTCTGGTCATGCCCAAAACTATCCAACTATTGGCAAAAAATATTAGAAATCATCATGTCTATCACTGAGTTTCCTGTCGATTTAACTCCTGGATTATGCTTACTTAAAAGTCTCCCTGAAGATTTATCAACACACAAAAGAATAATGTTAGACCACCTCCTTATCTCAGCCACATCAATCATTCTTAGATATTGGAAATCTGTTACAATTCCCTCTGTCAAAGACATTTTACTGTTTTTATTTGAAAATAAAAGATGTGAACTTGCTCTCCGTGTACCATCAGCTACCAATGTACTCCTCAGAGATGACTGGTCTAAGTGGGAGAAGGCAATGAGGAGTAAGCACAAGAACAACCGTATCACTTATGTTTGGCTTATTATTTACCATATTTATCATTGAATATACAATAACTATATAAATAAATATATATATTTTTTCTTCCTTTCTCTACTCTAATTATTTCATATCATACGATGGATGTGCAATTTATTCATTTTCCCCCAGTTTTTCTTTTTTCCTTTTTATGTCATTCTTCATTTATGATCTTTGTGTTGTTACTCATAGTATTGATAATGTAACCATAACAAAGATCCTTGCTATTTTGTCACTGTCCATATACCATAATGTTTAATGATTATTGACTGTTAAAGATGTTGACAAAAATGTACAATTGTTTTTTTTATTATTATTATTATTATTTAAAACAATAAAAAAAATGGATTTTCTTTTTAAAAAAGACCAAAGTTTAAAGAAAAGGCATTCACAAAGGTATCAATGTACTCAAGAACAGAAAATGTCTTAAGATGATTTGGGGTCACAGCATGAAAAGTGGATCATGGGTTGTAGAAGTAATTGTATTATGAGTTCTTTAAAGACACATTATGAGTTGTATGACAGCTGCTGAATGAAACAGAGTGCCTTACAGACAAGTTACTAATTATGTTGTGAGTTTTAGATAAAATACATAAAGAAGGGATAATGGTAAAAAATGACATTCTCTCACTTCACTGCAATAACCTAATCTAGGAAATAAAATTGGAGCTGCAAATCTTTACTGATACTGCTCTAAAATCTGGAACTAAATATAAGTTCCACAATAACTTGAGAAAGTTTCCATTATTAAATCTTTTTAAGAACGTTAGTCTATGAATATGAACAAAACACATCAGATTTTGCATGCTGTGAATTTTGCTTTTCAATAAAGTAGGCTGCTGAGATTTGGAATGCCTTGTTGGTAACTGAGTAGCTATATCTCTGGATCAACTTAATAGCAACTTAAAGGGACGTTCCACTGTCCAAAAACAAAATTTATAACAATCACTGTTGAGTATACATACCCCAAACGGAGTGTCTCTTTAAGAGGTTTGTGTAATTACCTTACCTGTGTCCTAACTTAAAACAAAATTGCAAAAGTCATACAAAAATAACTGAGTTGTAAAAATATCTGTCTTTAACCCCTTAACCCCTTAAGGACACATGACATGTCTGACACGTCATGATTCCCTTTTATTCCAGAAGTTTGGTCCTTAAGGGGTTAAGGACACATGACGTGTGACATGTCATGATTCCTTTTTATTCCAGAAGTTTGGTCCTTAAGGGGTTAATGCTAGGATTTTTTTTAATCAGATTTTAAAATGTGGTTAAAAATAGACAGGCAGGCAGTGAGAAAGAGAAGAGAGCATTGCATAGTGCCATGCATTCAGCTGGTGCGGCCGGTCCCTTTCGTATGTTATAAAATGTCGAACAACCATTCACATAAGTGTTCGTGAGTTTGATGGTCGTGTGCCGCTTCATTCATATAGTGTTTTAACCGAATGCCGCCTCCTTCAGATCGATTATCACGAATCTAAGTGGTCCTGGAAGTCTCAGAAGTGTTCGGGAGATCGAGTGACTGAAAACAGTTCCAGGCACTCGACGACCAAATCCCACTGGACGGGTTCGACAAAACAAGATGGCCGCCGCCACGTGTTCATGCATACGGCCACCCAGTGAAGCACTTAGAATTTTGAAGTTGCGGTTTGGCACAGAGTCAATGAGTCAATTGGTGGCACACGACTGACTTGGATGGTCTCTCGTTCAACAAATTGTTTGGTTATACGAACAGATTAACATTGCTGGTTCATTTCCAAATTCGTATGTTTGGGTGAAATGCAGAGTATTGTACTGAGAGTTCAACTGTAACAATGTTATAAATCCAGTGACCAGGCAAATAAATAGGGTATCTGTTACAAATGCGTATTGGCTACCTTTTTAGGACTCAAGTATTATTTTATATGTTTATGTTTACATTGAAATACATTATTTTATTTTTATCCAAGTTATTTTATGCAAGTCCATTTGGAGCCTCCAGGAATCTTCATAGGGGTAGTGCCAACCCTTCTAAATTGGCACAATATCTGCACACCTCAGAGTTGGGATTTCTAGGCTCAGAACAAGGTGAGCACCCTATTTTATCTTGTTAACACTTTTACCCCCGGTTTTAACAGACTACTCATTGGCTCGACTCTTTTATGTTTCCTTTTAGGTCTAGGCTCTCACACCGGCTTTTTTTTACTTTTTTGTGCATAAGAGGATATTTCCACATTAGTGTATAGAGCTGCTTCTATTTTATTCACTTTTATTGTTACACACACCCTTCTGTATAGGAGGTGTATTTTGATTTGCTTCCAGTGAGGCTTCCCTGAATAAACTGGGGACAGCATGCACACAGATAGTGCAAGAGAAAACACCCACACCACCCATAGCCCCCGCTGGCATGCTGATGACAGAGGGTATGCTGAGAGGCCACTTGGACATCTCTGATGCAACACGTGGACTTGTTCAATGAGGATTTCGGATTGGTGTCCGTGCTTCTCCACAATGCAGAGCTGAACACAGCATCCCATGAAGCCTGACTTTGCACACTATACAGGCACTACAGCGCAATCACGCCCTCGCACAAGAATGCATGGCAGCAATGGAGGACAGAAGGATGTGGTCTAAAAGATGACATAACTGCTGCTGAAATTCCTCACTCCTTTAGGAAACTACTACAGAATCTCGTCCCAGCCAAACAGGCTAAAACCATGCTGCTTGACAGCTACTACAGGATACCGGCCTCTCCAAGGGCCAGTGCGGGGTCCAAAAGGGATGTCATTATCCACTTCCAGATCGGGCAAGATCGCCTCACCTTCATGGCTGCAACTCACAACCCTATCGGTTTGAAGACCACAACGTTTTCTATCCAGACTTGTCAAAGGCAACACTGGACTGGAGAAGAACTATGCGCCCAATAACTAAGGAATTATCTGCTCACAATATACCTTACAAGTGCAGTACCTCCAGATGCCTGATAATCACACTGGGACTTTAAAAGTTACAGATGCATCAAAAAACTGCAATTACCCTTTAGCAACTTGCGCTGCAGACCGACACAGGGGAACTATACCCTCCACAGACATTGCTACAGCAGAGATCCTGGTATTCAGATAAAATCCGAACGTTTCTTCCAGCTGCGCAGTACTGAATTCCTGCAATGCAACAATACCATAAGCGACCAGCTTGCATTTTATATCACTTGTCACTGTTTTTATGCCTTATGTTACCTTCTGATTTTAATTTGTTCACCTGTTTTTTCTAACCATATTTCTTTCATTAACCATATATGGAGTGTCCTTAGATGCTCCCCCTATTACATGGCCTACCGTACCTGCTGACAAGTGGAGCTTACCTCTCCGCAAATTCATTATCCCTCAGCCCACCAATGACCAGCACTTGCTAGTCTCTCCTCAACTAAGTGAATGATAGCCTCTGATAAATGTAGACCGGCCTTTGGCCCTTTCAGATTTCTGAAGACGCAGCTCGCATTCTCTGCACATCTACATTTAATAGCTATGCTTAAATTCTTTATCTCTTGAGAAAGATGCTATTTACACTACATTAGAACCTTACGTTAATTTTATTTGATTGTGTATTTTGTATTCTATATTACTTTTATAATTTCTATAAAATGAGGCCGACGTCATGAGGAGTTTAATGTCCACCACTTCCTACAATTAAAATGAACCTGCTGTTGTCTGTCAGAATGCTACACTCCTATGAATTTCTATTATGGCTGCAGTTTTAATGTTGTAACACAATAACTTGCTTTCATAAAACTAAGATTGACAAATATATATATATATATATATATATATTTATATATATATAGTGTTTACTGTTAAAACAGGTAAAAGTAATAAAAGGAGAAGTACTCACAAGTGGAGAGCAAAAGAGGTTTTGATCAATCCGTATGGTGCAGGTGGTATAATCCCCACCAAGGAATTTGCTGGCACAATACGGTAATTGGAAATTGTCAATTCAGAACAAAACTAGAACCAGGAAAAAAGTATTCAGACACCCATCACTTCCTGTGGGAGGGCTGTTTAGCAGATTGCACCATAATTTGGTATCCTTAAAATATGGTAATCCCACATAAGGATACCAAATATTATCTACCCAATGACCAAACTTAAGAAAATGGCTACATGACATTGCCATAATTAAGGGCACTACACTACGGAGAAATCTGCTAAACATCACCCCAATCCAATATATTTTAATATGACAAACCCACATTAGAGTACCAAATTAGGGAGTCAATACCAAAATTAAGAAAATGGCTTTTCATAAATTTTATGTTTCAGCTATTTAGAAGAAACCTGGGGGGAAGGGGGAGGGGCATTAAAAATGTCCACCAGTAAATCATATTAGAAGTCACAGGGCTGTAGATGATGCATAGGAGGGTTCAAGTCTGTAGTTTATACAGTGGAATAGAGGCTGTAGTGGAGTAATAGGGTCTTTAGTGTACAGAGGGTAATAAGGGATTTAGTGAGCGCATTGGAGATAAGACTGTAGTGGGTGCAGAGGAGGGAGAGGGACTGTAGTGGGTTCAAGTGGTAATAGTCTCTAGTGGTTAAATGGGGTATAATGGGCTTTAGTGGGCTTAGGGGTAGGATAGGGGCAGGATAGGGGCATATATAAGTACTGATCCAAGAGTCGCCACTGGCTGTGACATGTCATCTAATGATTACATCATGTTATATTTAGCACTTCAGTTATAATCGGTTATGCATATTTCGTAGCTATCTCATAATCATAGGTTTGTGGTCATTGATAAAGGATTAGGATTTAATTTTTGGTTAGATAGTACTGTTTGTTTCTTCTGTTCTGTAAATGTGTCCAGGTAAATAGATTAATGTTCAGATAAGTTAAAAATACAACACCATATGAGAACAGGGAATTGAAAATACCAGTCTGATGAGTAACAATTATTAAAATTAATCATATCATAGCAGCATATAAACTTGATTCTTCTACTATGAAAAAAATGTCAAGAGCATCCCAAGAAAAATAATAGCATGTCTTACATTTTTAAAAGACAATATTGTGATTAGTTCGACAACTGTTTAATTAGTCACCCTATCAATCAGCAAAAATTATGGAGATTGCTTATTACCCTTCAGCATGAATTATTCACATTTCACGTTTTATTGCAAGCATAGCAATGTTAAATATAAATAACAGAAAACAGCCAAATGAGAAGATTATAAATACAGGATATGCAATATTCTGATAAATATAAACAAATTAAGCAAAACTACCGTAAGCTGCAAAGATGAGTTTATTTAAGTAATTATGCAAAATATGACTAAAGCAATTTAGAGAAACAGTCTACATTTAACTCCTTAACCCCTTAACGACCGAGGACGGTTCAGGACCGTCATCGGCATTTTTGCATTGCCGACCGATGACGGTCCTGAACCGTCCTAACGGTGCAATGTACTTACCCGATCGCCGTCATTCCCCCGGCGGCGATCGGCGTTGGTCCCGGTGTGGGGAGACTGCCTGCAGCCCAGACAGTCTCCACATGGCGAATTAGGACCCCTGTGGCCATGTGATCGCTCAACAGGGCGACCACATGGTCACAATAGGTGTCCATATGTCTGCCTGCAGGGGGACTGTCTGTGCTGACAGGCAGTCTCCCTGCTAGTGTAAAATCATAAAAAAAATGAAAGTTAAAGTTAATAAAAAAAATAATAATTATATATGTGTATATATATATATATGATATATAGACATATATTATACCTATATATATATGTTATATATATCATATATATATATATATAATGTCATACTAAGTGTATTTTTATATTAATATGTACATATATTAATATAAAAATACATGTATAATTAAATTACACACGTATATATATATATAATATATATAATAACTATATATATTGTATATATATATATATATATATATATTATTATAAAATACAAATAATAAGTAAATTAAATTAAATTAAAAAAATTTAAAATAATAATAACATTTTTTTTAAAAATTACATGTCTATATGAAATTTTATTCTAACTGTATTTTGATATTAAAATATATATATTTATATCAAAATACACTTAGAATGGAATTGTATATATATCTATGTATATATAAATAAATAAAAATAATACGAAATATACATATGTCCATATACAAAATTACATAAATAATTATATAAATATACACGTAGACTTCAAATATATAAATATGCATATATATTTAAATTCTACGTGCATATTTATGTAATATTTTTACATAATTAAGTAATTTTATTAATTGCAATTTGAGGGACCTGCCTGCCAACCCAGGCCGAAATTCCAGAGAATTTAATTTGCTAGCACTGTATTTTACCCTGTAACTTTCTATGACACCCTAATACCTGTACATGGGGGGTACCGTTTTACTCGGGAGACTTCACTGAACACAAATATTAGTGATTCAAAACAGTAAAACCTATCACAGCGATGATATTGTCAGTGAAAGTGACTTTGTTTCGCATTTTTCACACACAAACAGCACTTTTACTGATGATACAATTGTTGTGATATGTTTTCCTGTTTTGAAACACTAATATTTGTGTTCAAGAAAGTCTAGCGAGTATAACAGTACCCCCCATGTACAGATTTTATAGAGTTTTTGAAAGTTACAGGGTCAAATATATGGGTCAAATATTTTTACATTGAAAATGGCCAGGTTGGTTATGTTGCCTTTGAGAGCGTATGGTAGCCCAGGAATGAGAATTACCCCCATGATGGCATACCATTTGCAAAAGAAGACAACAAAAGGTATTGCAAATGGGGTATGTCCAGTCTTTTTTAGTAGCCACTTAGTCACAAACACTGGCCAAAATTAGCATTCAATTTAGTTTTTTAGTTTTTTCACGCAGAAAACAAATATGAACGCTAACTTTGGCCAGTGTTTGCGACTAGGTGGCTACTAAAAAAGACTGGACATACCCTATATTGAATACCCTGGTTTGTCTACTTTAAAAAAAATATGTACATGTGGGGTGTTATTCAGAGACTTTTGGCAGATAATAGTGTTACAATGTCACTATTGTTAAATTTGAAAGAATATATGTTTTGAAATCGCAATATCCTACTTGTACCTATAGCCCTATAACTTGCAAAAAAAAGCAAAAAAGCATGTAAACACTGGGTATTTTATGGGTTTATGGGTCAGTAATGGTGTGTGGTGGCATTTCTTTGGGGGCCGCACAGCCCTCCATGTGCTCGCCAGAGGTAGCCTGACTGCCATTAGGTACCGAGATCCTCAGACCCCTTGTGAGACCTTATGCTGGTGTGCTTGGCCCTGGGTTCCTCCTAATGCAAGACAATGCTAGACCTCATGTGGCTGGAGTGTGTCAGCAGTTCCTGCAAGACGAAGGCATTGATGCTATGGACTGGCCCGCCCGTTCCCCAGACCTGAATCCAATTGAGCACATCTGGGAAATCATGTCTCGCTCCATCCACCAACGTCACGTTGCACCACAGACTGTCCAGGAGTTGGCAGATGCTTTAGTCCAGGTCTTGGAGGAGATTCCTCAGGAGACCATCCGCCACCCCATCAGGAGCATGCACAGACATTGTAGGGAGGTCATACAGGCACGTGGAGGCCACACACATTACTGAGCCTCATTTTGACTTGTTTTAAGGACATTACCTCAAAGTTGGATCAGCCTGTAGTGTGTTTTTCCACTTTAATTTTGAGTGTGACTCCAAATCCAGACCTCCACGGGTTGAGAAATTTGATTACCATTTTTTTTATTTTTGTGTGATTTTGTTGTCAGCACATTCAACTATGTAAAGAACAAAGTATTTCAGAAGAATATTTAATTCATTCAGATCTAGGATGTGTTATTTTTGTGTTCCCTTTATTTTTTTGAGCAGTGTATATACATACACACACATATATATATATTTATTTCTGCATTAATATTTTTTTTTTCTTATTTTACAGCAGCAGTGGGATTGCCTGACAGCCCAGGCAGTCCTGACAGCCCTATTGCGGCTATGTGATCACTTTGTGAGAGCCATCACAGGGGGCCTGTTTTAATGGGGTGAGGGGGGGGGGAGTGCCTGGGCTGTCAGGCTGTCCCCCTGAAGTGGATCATGGTGGAGGTGGAAACCAATACGGCGTTCCATGCCGCCGCAGTGGCTTTAAAACACATTTTAATTGGGACGGCATAGAACGCTGTAACAGCGTTAACGAGTTTAAAAAAAACTATAATCATAATCACCCTCCACTAAAACAATAAGGTAAACACCATGCAACAGATAGAAAATAGATAAAAACCTGAGGTAGAGTCCATCTTTATTTGACACTAGACCAAAAACGACGCAGCAGAAATAGAGGAGACTAAAACAAAGCGTGAGCTTCGCTGTTATCTAAGCAAAATGTTATCTAAGCAAAATGGCCGTATTGTCTGGACACTCACCCAAAAAGCTGAGTACTAACTGCACGTCCCAAAGATGAGAGTACTTCAGCATCAAGGGTCTGGATAACTTAATACCACCAGACCAAAGGGTGCTGACCCACCTTGAAGCGGAATATAAGCCGCCAGGAAGACTGAACACATAATGTTTCTGAAGCTCTGTGACTGACCCAACTAAAATAGGTGGGACAAAAAGTTTAAGACAACAGGTATAAAAAAATTATTTTTAAAGCTTTTGCTACTATATAGATGTTGGTCTACTATTATAATCTACATATATATATATATATAAAACAACATCTAAATAAGTCTCTAATCTTCTTTTCTGAAATAGCCAGAAAGTATTAAAGTTATTAAAGCATTAATTTTGAAGGGGGCCTAAACAAATAAAAATGTGTAACATTATGAATCAAAAATATTTTATTTATATTATTAGTATTTTTACATATAAATATATTAACTTAAAAGGACACTATAGGGGTCAGGAATACAAACATGTATACCTGACCCAATAGTGTTAAAACCACCATTTAGGTGGTTAACTCCCCCCCCCCCCCTGCCCTTAGCACCTTTATAAAAGGTAAATATGCACCTTTTTCCAGCGCTGCACAGGTCTGCCTGTGCTGGCCCCACGCAAATCTGCCTATTTGGCTGACATTATCAGAATTGATGGTCTCGACCAAGCCAATGCCTTCCTATAGGAACACCCATAGGAACACCAGCCAGGCCAATCAGCATCTCCTTCAACTGAACTGCAGTGCTGCACAGTTTATTTTTAATGCATAATTATAAAACAAGATGAATAATGGAAATGCTAATTGCCCTCGAAAATGTCTATGATATTGTATCTTTAACATATGGGACACACAACTAGTACAAAATATCAGAACAAAAATAGTTACTTTAGTTTAATGATATCTAAAATCAGATTCCACACTATACTTTTACGTGTGTTTGCAATAGTAAGATATAGATTTTTTATATATATATATATATATATATATATATATATATATATATATAATGTTATGCATAAAATGTGTGATACAGAGTAATTTAATATGTTTATGAGTTGTAAGAAATAGTGATGCAGTTTGCTAAAAATATACCTAAATGTAATAATAATGTGCTAATTAGTTACACCAAGCATCAGTACTTTACAGAGCATTGCAGGTTGCCCTGTAGTGTATTATGTAGTGTAAAGCCATCTCTTACTCGTTTTTCCTAGAATTTAGAATTTAGAAAATAAAGTTTGAATGAGGGAAGATCAGCATTTAAGCAAAATTTAAAGCAAGTGGGGATTTATGAGTTACAATTTATTTTGAATTGCTTTGTAATGCAATTTAAAAGTCAACACAAGTGTGCACATTTTTAGGAGTAAATAAACTAGTAATAAGAACCAGAAGAGATATATAAACAGAGTAGACGAAAAACAAGTAACAATAAAAATGAAATAAATAAATAAATATAGAATAAAATAAAAGTTAAAAAAGCAGGTAAAATAAACACATAAAATGAAGGAAGTGACAACCAATAAAATAATAATGAGAACAAGAAATAAAGTTAAAAGATAAATAAAAACAAAGAAACAAATTGTGAATATAAAATTAAGAATAAACATCTGTGTATATAAATGCATATAATAGTTGTAATGCTGATGATAAAGTTTATAAAATCTATCTGAAATAATAATAAAACAAGAAACAATGCACTTAAAGAAGAAGCCATTTAAAGAGTGCAAATAGAAAAAAAAAGACATAAACTGAAACATTATATTTTCAACAAATAAAACATGATGAAAATAATGAGATAAACACAGATATAAATTTAATCATGGAAATAAGTATAATAAAAATAAAGAAAATGCATAGAATAAAATACATGGGACACATACATATCTGAACTGGTGATCCCTTAAAAAAAAAAAAATACTAATGAAGGTAAGGTATAGATTTCCACTTCGTAAACATCAAGTCCTAAATTATGGTTTGAGTAACCCTTGAACACAAAGGACTATTTGCAATTCACCTCCATAACAGCAAGACCCATCAAAAGTCCCATACAAACAGACATGAAAAAAGTAACATTTACACAAATTAGATTTATTGATGGTTTAAAAGAAAAGTCTGAAATTATAAGGTATAGGTAAGGTATAGACATTCACTTCATAAACATCAAGTCCTAAATTACACATACTATGTCCATACCTGTATTTATTCACTGATGTTACAAAGTTCAAGGTTTATCGAATAACTATATGTTTGTGATAATGTCATCTTACATGTTTCAGTACAAAAAAATAATAATAATACTTCAGCTGACGTTGTGCACACCATCTGCAGTGGATATACATATTCCTGGCTCTTACTAAAGTAAGAATAGTCAGAATGCAAAATCATTTTCACATTTAAGACCAAAATAGCCAAATTGGAAGCTTAGTTTACTTTTCTAGACTGGAGGAAATTAGTCTATAGTGTCCCACAAGTAGAAACTAACAGCAAAGGAGCTTCACTAGTATAAAGAGGGGGGAGTCCTACCTTTTTATGAATCTCGGGATAAAACAGATATGCAAACAGAAAAAAAAATATATGTAACAAAAAAGGGATGATCTACTAAATGGTACTTGGGAATCTGTAAACCGGAGTGCAAAAATCACCAAAACTCCAGTCCCCCTAGTATCCGACAGAAGGAAAGGTAGTACACATGAGGTAAGGGAGAGAAAGCACAGGAGGTCCAAAGGAAGGCCAGAGACACTTGTCTGGATATGAATAAAAACCTCAAAAGAACTGCTCTCCCTAAAGATTACCTTGACTTTGTAAATGTGTTTAGAAAGAACTATTATTTTTGAAATACAGGCACTCCTTTCTTATTGACCGAGTTAATGGCCTTCCAATTACTCTGTCGGAGGTCTAGGTTACATCTTTGGCAGCAGAGATTTCAGAATGCCACAATAAAGTTTGTTGGAGAATGATGGAAGAGCAGTTATTGAGACAACTTTAAAGGGACATTATAGTCAACAGAACAACTACAGCTTGTTGTATTTGTTCTAGTGAGTAAAATTATTCCATTCAATATCTTTGCAGTAAATAGTGCCTTTTCAGAGAAAATGCACTGTTTACATTACAGCCTAGGGATACCTCCACTGGCCTCTCCTCATATGGTTGCTAGAGGTGCTTCCTGGGGATGTCCTGCACACTGTGCAGTACTACCAGTCAATGTCTCCACCCTCTGCATGCAGACACTGAACTTTCCTTATAGAGATGCATTGATTCAATGCATCTCTATGAGGAGATGCTGAGTGGACAAGGTTGTGTTTGGCTTGTGCAGGTTATGCCCCTGATCTGCCTCCTTGACAATCTCAGCCAATCCTATGGGAAAACATTGTAATTGGCTCAGAGAATCACTTCTGATGAGGTCAGCCAAGCAGGCAGATCAGGGGCAGAGTCAACAGCAGCAGACTTTAATTAAAGCAAGATTTTACTATATATAGGGGGCAAGGGATGCCCATGGGGGCTATATGGTGGTTTTAACACTATAGGGTTAGGAATATATGTTTGTGTTCCTTACCCTATAGTGTTCCTTTAAAGAAATTTGGGATTTACGAGCTACAATTTATTCTGGATTTTTTTTTTTGCAAATGAAAGATAGTACAAGTATGCACATTTTTGGGTGTAAAGAAAACGAATACTAAATAGAATCAGAAAAGTAAGAATAACCGTTTCTGTGCTGGCCCCCCGGTCAAGGTAAAGTAAAAAAACTAACCTTACCTGCAAGTTCTCCCGTTAGCCAGATTCTCCTCTGCTGACTTCACTCCCAATATGCTGACAGGGGAGAGATGGCTAATGGCATCCCAATGACGCTGTCGGAGGTTGAGTTACACCTCTGGCAGCAGAAAGGTCAAACTCTGTATGTGCAGTGACTCATAGTAAAATGCTTCATATACCTACTGCAGGCACTGTCACTACTTTTAAACCAGTGAAGTGGTCATGGTGCTGGATAGTAACCCTTTATTTACCTGCTGTAAATTTGAAAACTAAACACTTCTAACCTCTTTAAATTAAATTGTAGCAGTCGATCTCCATTAAGTCTTTTATTTATGTATGCATCTATTTAGATATTCCCCTTGATGTATTAGTATGACAGAAAACCAGCATAAGGAATCAAATTATTTTTTCCAAACAATATGTAATGTTTACTAGTATAAATCACTGTGAGAAATGTAAGCATAACTTAACAGATGCAGCTTAGAAGATTTCCTTGCACAAAGTCTACAAACTTGTGATGCATTTAGATACACCTGCTTAAAGTGTTCAGAGTTTGCCTTTTCAAAGTGATACAGCCAAATCCGCAAGTTCATTTTACTTACCAGTGAGATCATTTTACTGTATTTTTTTAAAGCATTGTCAGTTAAGAAAAAAAAAAAAAAGATTTCAGTCTAAAAATATTGCAGTTCCCATCTTTGACTTTTTTTTTTTTTGCATTTTGTGGTATCAACATGCATAAGATCTGATTGTACAACAAGAAGTCATCACATTGAAGTATGGTTCGTAAGAACATACATCTCATGGTACATACTTTACATTGTTTCTACAAGTTGATACATTTAACATTTCAACCTAACATGAGGGAGGAAGGGGAGAAGGAAGGAGAGATAGTGTGTATGATCATGGAAAGACAGGTAATAATTTGCCTCACTCATTTTGGTTCAAGGGTACATGCAATTCTCATGCGTATGGTCGTATTAATCATAATGCATAAATGGGCTCAATGGACTCAACTGTCGGAGTGGTTTGTGCCTCTCATGTGTGTTTGACTGTTTTGTGTTGCATTGGCATAGTAGCCCACCCCTTTTTTGCTTGTCATGCATCCCATGCATCCCAGGCTGCCGCTATAAATGGTTTTGGTGGTCCATTTTTACGTGCCATTATTTCGTATTGTTTCGTCAGCTGTAGTGCTGTGAGGCATTGTGTCACAGACGGTGGGTCTGGGTCTCGCCAGCGCCTACTAATCATTTGCAGTGCTGCTACTATTATATGGTATATGAGATATAATTGTTTTTTTTTTTAGTTCTTTGGGAAATAGGTGTAGCAGATAGACGTCAGGGGCGTGTGGTAAGCAGACACCCATACTATCTTGTATTATTTGAGTGACGTCATTCCAGTATGGCTTCAGTTTTGGGCACGACCACCAGATGTGCAACATGGACCCCTTATTTACCGTACAGCGCCAGCATGTGTCAGGTATGTTTGGGTTTCCTTTATTTAGCCGTGCTGGGACCATGTACCATCTATACATTATTTTGCCTGTAACCTCTATATGGGAGGCACACAAGGAGAGATTCCTGTGTCCCCGAAAAATTTGGGCCCATTGACTCTCAGTCATGTGGGTCCAGAGTTCATGGTCCCATGCTTTTGTAAAGGTGTGTGATTGAGGGCTTGAAGGAATTCCCGTTCACACACAGCTGTTACACCAGTCACTAAATAACTATTACTGTACCTTTTGGTGAAACTATACAATCACCCACGTTATAATTCTCAATATTTAAATTACCCGTCCATAACATGCCCTAGTAACATCGTCTTTACAAACAGTAGTTATAGTATGGTTAGCATTGGTTAAAGTACAATTTTAAGTCACAGTTCAGTTAGTAGTGGTTATGATGTTAAACATACAACATAAACAACAGTTATTAGTTGTTATTTACAGTATCAGTAATTATAATACATGGTTATGGTACCGTGCGCTATGATACAGTTACACACTATTCACACTCTCGCTAGACGGCAGAGCTCACGCTATCTAGCAAGATATAAACTCTACTACAGTAATTTTTAACACATTTACAATTTCCCAACTAATCTATTTGCCAGTACCTCGATAGACTACCTAAAACCATTTACATCCGTTTTGGTTAGCCGTCGCTGCCCAAGCACCACATATAGCGAACTAGAGGGCGGAATTTACAACAAAACCCTCTTAGTCTATCTACTCTATCAATAGTCTAATGGGTTCCAAATTTACACGCCTTCCCACTTAGCCAAGATAGGTTGAGATCTAGCGGACTGAATATACACCAGGTGCCGCTTAGTCTCCCGGTCCCTCCGACCTAGCGAACGAAATATACACCCTAGATACGCTAGTCTAGACAAGACACCCGTGTCTGGCTTGGGCTATTTACACAGGACCCAGCCTGGCTCCAAACCAAAATTAAACGGGCTGACTACAGGGCGTTTAATTACGAGCGGTGCGCCTTCGCTCCTTCCCTCTACTGAGGGGGCCAATTCCATATACAATACAAATCCTTATGGGCCTACCGCACAATCGGTATCCAATACCCCTAGTGGGTCCACCGTCTAAAACAGTAGTCGTCTTACCTCCTCATTCCTGAACCTGAGTTCACACTCATCGACGGGGGCACCCCAGCACTTACTATGTAGAGGCCGATGATCTCCTGGACAACAGACCAGTGGTGCCAAGACGAAGGGAGATCCACGCACAAGTTCAGGGGTGCAGCCGTAGGGAGCGTGGGCAAAGATAGACCGTCTCATGCCTCTGCTTCTCAGCTACCATTGAACGATGAGTTTCCCGGCCAATGCACCAAATGATACCAGAGGAACTGACGGAAGCCGAGCACAGAGAGATGGACACAGATTTCTTCAGGAAGGAAGAGATCTTTATTCGATTCACCGACCGAGACTCAGAGGGACTAATGTCACCAAAAAACAGCAAAATCTGAGCCCTGATCATACAGTGTAGGTCCCTTATATAGGCATATAGCTCCTCCCATAATCAGCTCCACCCACACGTACTCTAACCCAATCAGCAGAATAAAGACTAACTTCCTGTTTGACCACATGGCTTGCCCAGCACAATGGAGGAGGGGAATACTCGTATATCCTGTATTCCTGCACATGCTCCGTACACTACTGATTGTATCGTTGCCACGTGCAACCAACCGACCGATACATCAGCATATGCACGTGCACATACCACGTGGCAATCTCGGCCTACTAAATTTATTTTTACCGAGATTCCACCACACCACCACTGTGGAAACCAAGCCAATGGATTCACCAGAGATTTAAAAATGTTTGCCAAAAGAGGCAAATAGGAAAAAAATAAAAATTTTAAATAAAAAGATCTAGCTTCACCACCTTTCTTAAAATTTTAAATTTTCTAGTCAGTTCCAGACCCTACGGAAAACTGAACTAGATAGAATAGAACAGGAAATTGAAGGCTACATAGCCATGGTTAAACAACAGTTCCTGGCTTACTTAAAGGGACACTATAGTCACCAAAACATAATGTATAGATCATCCATCTGAGGTTTCACTGCTCAATTCTCTGCCATTTAGGAGTTAAATCACTTTTTTTCTGTTTATTCAGCCCTGGCCAAACCTCCCCTGGCTGTGACTGACACAGCCTGCATGAAAACAAAATAGTTTCATTTTCAATCAGATGTAACTTACTTTAAACATTGTTATCTCCTGCTCTGTCAATTGAATTAATTACATACAGTATTAGAGTAGGAGATAAGACTTTCTAAATTAAATATAATTTGCAATAAAGTAAGTGTAAACATTAGATCATTAGTGTTTAGGAAGGCTGTGTAAGTCACATGCAGGATGGTGTGAATAGGGCTGCATAAACAAAGTGATTTAACTCTTAAATGCAAAAAATTGAGCAGTGAGACTGCAGGGGCATGCTTTATACACCAAAACTGCTTCATTAAACTAAATTTGTTTTGTTGACTATAGTGTCTCTTTAATAACCTTGTGAGAAAAATGTAAGAACAAGAAGAAATTAAGTACACATCAAAGTATACAGAAGATATGTGCATTTGTTGCATTCGTAATTAAAAAAGTAGATTTTGTTTGACAACGAACCGATTACCCCAAAAATCCTTTTGATTTGTTTGTCAACGGATGAAAAGTTTTAGTTTGTTTCATGATTCAGAGTTAGCATTCCCAGCTATTTGCCTGATGAACAAATCAATTATTTAAAACATGTTTTTTCCCCAAACAAATCAATTTGTTGTCAGTTGAATTGATTTGTATAACGATGTAATAAATGCACATCTAGTATATATAGAATATAGCATCTTGTAGTATCCTGGGAAAAGCATAAACAATGAAATTGCAAATGTGAGACCAGAACAGCCAAAATGTAAAAAAAAAAAGAAAAATTATAAAATGAGAATAGCATTTTCCTATTCAGCTTTCTACAGTTCTACCGCGCATTAAAAGAACACTCCATATGCAAAAGGCACTTCAGCTGTCAGAAGCATCACATCTTAATTGCAGTTTATAAAAGTGCTGATTTCTATTTCAAATTTGCACTTTTGAAAATAATTACAGGAATATCTCCATGGCTGTCAGGTTTTCATCCTGATTTTGTTAGCTTTAAAGAGCCAACTTCTCCAAAGTAAAAGTGTTCCTGAAAGTACACACTTGCAGGCCTCCGCAGATCCCACTTAGGCTCTGTGAGGACTCCCTGACCACAGACTCCTTGACTGGTAGCATGGAAGACTTGGCCTGAAAGCCGTGCATGCACGCTCACTGCTTATAATCAGAGGCTTCTCAATTAGGAGTCAGTTCCCCAGCATAGACTGAAAGTCTGCACTGGCTAAAAAGACAAGGACATGCAAAGGCTGCAGATGGCAGATCTGCAGCTTTAGAAACCTGTTTTTATAAATACCCAATGAAAAAATGAAAAAATAAATGCGTGCATGTTTTCATTTGAGTATATCTACTAAATTGTTAAACAATATATATATATATATATATATAAAAATTCCACTGGAGTGTTCCTTTAAACTAAGCTGAAATTTAAAATCTGAAATATTTACCGTATTTATCGGCGTATAACACGCGCCGGCGTATAACACGCACCTCATTTTCAGAAGGAAATTCCAGGAAATTTCCACCCCTCCCATAGTGTTCCCCCCACTTTCCATAGTATTTCCCCCCCCTTTCCATAGTATTCTCCCCCCCTCCCATAGTATTCTCCCCCCCCTCCCATAGTATTCTCCCCCCCTCCCATAGTATTCTCCCCCCCTCCCATAGTATTCTCCCCCCTCATCCTATAGTGTTCCCCCCCTTCCATAGTATTCTCCCCCCTCCCATAGTATTCTCCCCCCTCCCATAGTATTCTCCCCCCTCCCATAGTATTCTCCCCCCTCCCATAGTGTTCCCCCCTCATCCCATAGTGTTCCCCCCCCTTCCATAGTATTCTCCCCCCCCTCCCATAGTATTCTCCACCCCCATAGTGTGTCCCCCCTCCCATAGTGCCCCTCCCATAGTGCCCCTCCCATAGTGTCCCCCCCCCTCCCTCCCATAGTGTCCCCTAGTGCACTTTCCCTCTGTCCCATATTTACTTACCTGTCTTGAAGCGTGGGCCGGCTTCACAGCGCGCACCGCGGTACTGGAACTTAAATTTCAGGTTCCGGTTTCTGGCAGGACTGAAAGGAAGTGTGCACACTATTGTGTGCACACTTCCTTTCAGTCCCGCCGGCACTGGAACTTAAATTTCAGGTTCTGGTTTCCGGCGGGACTGAAAGGAAGTGTGCACACAATAGTGTGCACACTTCCTTTCAGTCCCGCCGGAAACCGGAACCTGAAATTAAAGTTCCAGTACCGCGGTGCGCGCTGTGAAGCCGGCCCACGCTTCAAGACAGGTAAGTAAATGTGGAATATCGGTGTATAACACGCACCCATGATTTTCTCCCTATTTTCAGGGAGAAAAAGTGCGTGTTATACGCCGATAAATACGGTAATAATAAATTACTTGCTCTAGTATATGACATGTATATCTATTCAAGAATAAAACAGCATATGGTTTACCCTCTGGAAATTTTATCTCACACAATTCTGCCAGGTGTTATTCATTAGCTTATTCTAACAAGAGCATTGACACTTAAAGAGAAAGTGACAATACTTTAGCATATCGCACAATGTCAGTGATATAATATTTAACCCCTTAAGGACTGGACTTTTTTTGCGATGTTGTACATTTGCGACAGGCATCTTTTTGACACTTTTGTGGTGTTTGTGTTTAGCTGTAATTTTCCGCTCTCTCATTTACTGTTCCCATACAAATTATATATTGTTTTTTTCAGGACAAAAGGGGCTTTCTTTACATACCATTATTTATATAATCTCATGTAATTTAATTTAAAAAAAATGAAAAAATATGATAAAAAATTGAAAAAAAAACGTGTTTTTTGACTTTTACTTGGAAAATCTTTTACTCATCTACAAAAGCGAATGAAAAAAAATGCTAAATAGATTTAAAATGTTGTCCTGAGTTTAAAAATACCCAGTGTTTACATGATTTTTTGCTTTTTTTTGCAAGTTATAGGGCTATAAGTACAAGTAGGATATGGCGGTTTCAAAACATACATTTTAAAAATGTATCACTCGTGACATTGTAACACTATTATCTGTCATAAACCTCTGGAAAACACTCCACATGTATATATATTTTTTAAAGTAGACAACCCAGGGTATTTATCTAAGTATATTTTGACACTTTCTATGCATCCATTTTACCACCAGTCTATGCCAAACTTCACATAGGTATTTTTATTTTTTATTTTTTTTCACATACATTGCAATTCAGGTATAAACTTACAGATCCTGTTATGTCTTGCTGCCAAAAAACACACTAATATATGTTCAGCAACATCTCCCGAGTACAGTGATACCACCCATGCATAGGCTTGTTGAGTTGTTTGGGGGCTAAAAGGCCCAATTTGGTAGGTGCGCATATCCATTTTCCAACTTGGAATTTTGACATGTAGTGAACCTGCGCACATGTCCTATTTGGGACATTTGTAAAGCCGGCCAATGTATTTTACCCCACCAAACCATATATTTTGGAAAGTAGACACCCTAGGGTATTTCAAATGGTGGTTTTTTTTTTTTTTGTAAATCTCTTTTTTATTGAGGCATAAAGGTATATGGGTACAGAATGTAAGGAGGGAGATAATACATTTTCAAACAAGTCAGGAGTAATACAATGCAAGGTAAATCATCCCTAGATGGTGCTAGCCTCATTTTATGTTTATAATAGTAATAATAGTAAGGTTGCCTCAGCCGGTTAAACAGTTGCAAAATTTTTAAACACATGCTAGGACTACGTTAAGTTAACAGAGTTAAGTTAAGGCAAGATACACAGGCTGAACAGTGACACAGTACAACGTCTTTTATGCAGGGCCGTCTCATGTGGTATCATGTGAACAAACTAGATGATTATTAACAAGATCAGCTTAATTGTAGTAGTAAGATTTGGGTAAATTATAGTTAGCTCGTGTAAACCAGGTTGAATATGGACAAACGCAGGTTGTAGATACGTGAACACAAAGTGTCCTGTTTGATATAAGGCTCGTTTTAAAGTACCAATACTCGTAAAAGACAATCAAGGAGTCCCAGGTTAAGCCAACATGCCAATACAATATTCATTAGCCAATATTAATTACACGTTTGTTGAAGCGTAGGTAGGCTTAGTATCATTTAAGGTTATTTACATGCATGCTATGGTTGTCAGTCGGGCGATATATAGGAATGCCGCCTAATTTTAACTATGCAGACATGGGGAACTTTATGTCAGTTAGAGTAAACCATTATCCATGCAGGGTGGACATTGTAAAGCTCAAGATATACATAAAGTCCACATTATAGGTAGAAAAATAAAAAAAGAGAAACAACAAAAAAAAAAACCTGTATGTATACTACATTAAGTTCTCTGCGTTATGGCAAGTGGGTGCCCCAGTGTTGTACAGCTAGAATATGAATGAGTCCAGCTTTTTGCCATACTGGGACCTGGGAGAAATCGCTGGGTTGGGGAAACTTGGCAGATACGGTGTCGTGGGCCTCGTGGATCAGTCCTAATGGGGTACACAGCTCCTGGTTTGGTCGCTGGTCCCGGCCCGCTTCCTCAGCCGATCCCTTTGCGTAGTGTGACGGTGTGTGGAGCTGGCCGGATCCGCAGGGTGCCAGTGTGTCGCACGGATGTGAGGACCTCCGCCTGATCCCAGGCCTCATGTGGGGTCTGCATCCCGGTGCCACAAACTCGGATGTACTTGTAGGCCGAGTTTTTCCCTGTTGGGGCGCTACGGAGATCCCTGGTGGTTCTGCGCCGCCAGCGGCGGTTGGACCTCCGGCGGTGTGGACGATGCCGTGGAGGTAATCTCCCTTTGACCCTCAGGCCGGGTGCTAGGCCGGTGGTCTTTGCTGAGACAGGAGGGTGAGCGTAGCCCTGAGTAGGCCCACTGTTCCTCTGCTTCACTGGTTCTCCAGTCGGGTTCCTAGACGGTAGGACGGGTCTCATGAGGAGCTGCTCCCATTTATCCCAGAACCGCTGAAATGCCAGGTCTAAGCTTGTGGGCGCTGGCCTCTTGAGTAAGGTTGCATCCGCCATGGTGCCGGGTCTGGAGTGTTCAGAACCCAGGCTTAAGTGGGTAGCTGCAGGTCGTTGGATCGAGAGTGTTGCCTTAGTAAGGACCGGGATAACCCCCGCCGGTCCGTAGGGGGGGGAGCGGGAGTTCAGGCTTAGTTTTGCTGTGTCCGTGGATGGCGGGAGAGCGGCCGTCTCTCCCGCCGCCGCCATGCTTGTAGGCCGCAACATCAGGGGACTCTGGCCCGCTGCCGAAATCCACGTTTGTGGTGTCTAACGGCAGGTCTCGGGCTCCCCAGTCGAGTGGGTACCAGGTTGAGGTCAGTCGCGGCCTCCGCTTGTCGAGAATCGGCTTGAAATCGGATCAGCTACGGGAGCAGCAGCGACATGCGTCTGCTCCCTTCTGCGGTCAGGCCCCGCCCCCAAATGGTGGTTTTTTAACACTTTCCATGCACTAATTCTAACACCAGACTTTGTCAAACATTTAGGTAGTCCTTTTTTGTGTGTTTTTTTTCACACACATTGTACTTTAGGCATGAATTAACAGATCGTGTTATGTGTCACTGCCAAACAACACGCCAATATGTGTTCAGCAACATCTCCTGAGTACAGTGATACCACCCATGCATAGGCTTGTCAGATTGTTTGGGGGCTAAAAGGCCCAATCTGGCAGGTGCGCATATCCATTTATCAACTTAGAATTTTGACAAGTAGTCAACCTGCGCACATGTCCTATTTGGGACATTTGTAAAGCCGGCCAATGTATTTTACCCCCACCAAACCATATATTTTTGGAAAGTAGACACCCTAGGGTATTTCAAATGGTGGTTTTTTAACACTTTCCATGCACTAATTCGACCACCAGACTTTTTCAAACATTTAGGTAGTCCTTTTTTGTGTGTTTTTTTTCACACACATTGTACTTTCGGCATGAATTAACAGATCGTGTTATGTGTCACTGCCAAACAACACGCCAATATGTGTTCAGCAACATCTCCCGAGTACAGTGATACCACTCATGCATAGGCTTGTTGAGTTGTTTGGGGGCTAAAAGGCCTAATTTGGTAGGTGCGCATATCCATTTTCCAACTTGGAATTTTGACATGTAGTGAACCTGCGCACATGTCCTATTTGGGACATTTGTAAAGCCGGCCAATGTATTTTACCCCCACCAAACCATATATTTTTGGAAAGTAGACACCCTAGGGTATTTCAAATGGTGGTTTTTTAACACTTTCCATGCACTAATTCTAACACCAGACTTTGTCAAACATTTAGGTAGTCCTTTTTTGTGTGTTTTTTTTCACACACATTGTACTTTAGGCATGAATTAACAGATCGTGTTATGTGTCACTGCCAAACAACACGCCAATATGTGTTCAGCAACATCTCCTGAGTACAGTGATACCACCCATGCATAGGCTTGTCAGATTGTTTGGGGGCTAAAAGGCCCAATCTGGCAGGTGCGCATATCCATTTATCAACTTAGAATTTTGACAAGTAGTCAACCTGCGCACATGTCCTATTTGGGACATTTGTAAAGCCGGCCAATGTATTTTACCCCCACCAAACCATATATTTTTGGAAAGTAGACACCCTAGGGTATTTCAAATGGTGGTTTTTTAACACTTTCCATGCACTAATTCGACCACCAGACTTTTTCAAACATTTAGGTAGTCCTTTTTTGTGTGTTTTTTTTCACACACATTGTACTTTCGGCATGAATTAACAGATCGTGTTATGTGTCACTGCCAAACAACACGCCAATATGTGTTCAGCAACATCTCCCGAGTACAGTGATACCACCCATGCATAGGCTTGTTGAGTTGTTTGGGGGCTAAAAGGCCCAATTTGGTAGGTGCGCATATCCATTTTCCAACTTGGAATTTTGACATGTAGTGAACCTGCGCACATGTCCTATTTGGGACATTTGTAAAGCCGGCCAATGTATTTTACCCCCACCAAACCATATATTTTTGGAAAGTAGACACCCTAGGGTATTTCAAATGGTGGTTTTTTAACACTTTCCTTGCACTAATTCTACCACCAGACTTAGTCAAATATTTAGGTAGTCCTTTTTTGTGTGTTTTTTTTCACACACATTGTACTTTAGGCATGAATTAACAGATCGTGTTATGTGTCACTGCCAAACAACACTCCAATATGTGTTCAGCAACATCTCCCGAGTACAGTGATACCACCCATGCATAGGCTTGTCAGATTGTTTGGGGGCTAAAAGGCCCAATCTGGCAGGTGCGCATATCCATTTTTCAACTTGGAATTTTGACAAGTAGTCAACCTGCGCACATGTCCTATTTGGGACATTTGTAAAGCCGGCCAATGTATTTTACCCCCACCAAACCATATATTTTTGGAAAGTAGACAGCCTAGGGTATTTCAAATGGTGGTTTTTTAACACTTTCCATGCACTAATTCTACCACCAGACTTTGTCAAACATTTAGGTAGTCCTTTTTTGTGTGTTTTTTTTCACACACATTGTACTTTAGGCATGAATTAACAGATCGTGTTATGTGTCACTGCCAAACAACACGCCAATATGTGTTCAGCAACATCTCCTGAGTACAGTGATACCACCCATGCATAGGCTTGTCAGATTGTTTGGGGGCTAAAAGGCCCAATCTGGCAGGTGCGCATATCCATTTATCAACTTAGAATTTTGACAAGTAGTCAACCTGCGCACATGTCCTATTTGGGACATTTGTAAAGCCGGCCAATGTATTTTACCCCCACCAAACCATATATTTTTGGAAAGTAGACACCCTAGGGTATTTCAAATGGTGGTTTTTTAACACTTTCCATGCACTAATTCGACCACCAGACTTTTTCAAACATTTAGGTAGTCCTTTTTTGTGTGTTTTTTTTCACACACATTGTACTTTCGGCATGAATTAACAGATCGTGTTATGTGTCACTGCCAAACAACACGCCAATATGTGTTCAGCAACATCTCCTGAGTACAGTGATACCACCCATGCATAGGCTTGTCAGATTGTTTGGGGGCTAAAAGGCCCAATCTGGCAGGTGCGCATATCCATTTATCAACTTAGAATTTTGACAAGTAGTCAACCTGCGCACATGTCCTATTTGGGACATTTGTAAAGCCGGCCAATGTATTTTACCCCCACCAAACCATATATTTTTGGAAAGTAGACACCCTAGGGTATTTCAAATGGTGGTTTTTTAACACTTTCCATGCACTAATTCGACCACCAGACTTTTTCAAACATTTAGGTAGTCCTTTTTTGTGTGTTTTTTTTCACACACATTGTACTTTCGGCATGAATTAACAGATCGTGTTATGTGTCACTGCCAAACAACACGCCAATATGTGTTCAGCAACATCTCCTGAGTACAGTGATACCACCCATGCATAGGCTTGTTGAGTTGTTTGGGGGCTAAAAGGCCCAATTTGGTAGGTGCGCATATCCATTTTCCAACTTGGAATTTTGACATGTAGTGAACCTGCGCACATGTCCTATTTGGGACATTTGTAAAGCCGGCCAATGTATTTTACCCCCACCAAACCATATATTTTTGGAAAGTAGACACCCTAGGGTATTTCAAATGGTGGTTTTTTAACACTTTCCTTGCACTAATTCTACCACCAGACTTAGTCAAATATTTAGGTAGTCCTTTTTTGTGTGTTTTTTTTCACACACATTGTACTTTAGGCATGAATTAACAGATCGTGTTATGTGTCACTGCCAAACAACACTCCAATATGTGTTCAGCAACATCTCCCGAGTACAGTGATACCACCCATGCATAGGCTTGTCAGATTGTTTGGGGGCTAAAAGGCCCAATCTGGCAGGTGCGCATATCCATTTTTCAACTTGGAATTTTGACAAGTAGTCAACCTGCGCACATGTCCTATTTGGGACATTTGTAAAGCCGGCCAATGTATTTTACCCCCACCAAACCATATATTTTTGGAAAGTAGACACCCTAGGGTATTTCAAATGGTGGTTTTTTAACACTTTCCATGCACTAATTCGACCACCAGACTTTTTCAAACATTTAGGTAGTCCTTTTTTGTGTGTTTTTTTTCACACACATTGTACTTTCGGCATGAATTAACAGATCGTGTTATGTGTCACTGCCAAACAACACGCCAATATGTGTTCAGCAACATCTCCTGAGTACAGTGATACCACCCATGCATAGGCTTGTTGAGTTGTTTGGGGGCTAAAAGGCCCAATTTGGTAGGTGCGCATATCCATTTTCCAACTTGGAATTTTGACATGTAGTGAACCTGCGCACATGTCCTATTTGGGACATTTGTAAAGCCGGCCAATGTATTTTACCCCCACCAAACCATATATTTTTGGAAAGTAGACACCCTAGGGTATTTCAAATGGTGGTTTTTTAACACTTTCCTTGCACTAATTCTACCACCAGACTTAGTCAAATATTTAGGTAGTCCTTTTTTGTGTGTTTTTTTTCACACACATTGTACTTTAGGCATGAATTAACAGATCGTGTTATGTGTCACTGCCAAACAACACTCCAATATGTGTTCAGCAACATCTCCCGAGTACAGTGATACCACCCATGCATAGGCTTGTCAGATTGTTTGGGGGCTAAAAGGCCCAATCTGGCAGGTGCGCATATCCATTTTTCAACTTGGAATTTTGACAAGTAGTCAACCTGCGCACATGTCCTATTTGGGACATTTGTAAAGCCGGCCAATGTATTTTACCCCCACCAAACCATATATTTTTGGAAAGTAGACAGCCTAGGGTATTTCAAATGGTGGTTTTTTAACACTTTCCTTGCACTAATTCTACCACCAGACTTAGTCAAATATTTAGGTAGTCCTTTTTTGTGTGTTTTTTTTCACACACATTGTACTTTAGGCATGAATTAACAGATCGTGTTATGTGTCACTGCCAAACAACACGCCAATATGTGTTCAGCAACATCTCCTGAGTACAGTGATACCACCCATGAATAGGTTTGTCAGATTGTTTGGGGGCTAAAAGGCCCAATCTGGCAGGTGCGCATATCCATTTATCAACTTGGAATTTTGACATGTAGTCAACCTGCGCACATGTCCTATTTGGGACATTTGTAAAGCCGGGCAATGTATTTTACCCCCACCAAACCATATATTTTTGGAAAGTAGACACCCTAGGGTATTTCAAATGGTGTTTTTTTTAACACTTTCCATGCACTAATTCGACCACCAGACCTTTTCAAACTTTTAGGTAGTCCTTTTTTGTGTGATTTTTTTCACACACATTGTACTTTAGGCATGAATTAACAGATCGTGTTATGTGTCACTGCCAAACAACACGCCAATATGTGTTCAGCAACATCTCCTGAGTACAGTGATACCACCCATGCATAGGCTTGTCAGATTGTTTGGGGGCTAAAAGGCCCAATCTGGCAGGTGCGCATATCCATTTTCCAACTTGGAATTTTGACATGTAGTAAACCGGCGCCCCTGTCCTATTTGGGCCAATGTATTTTACCCCCATCAAACCATATATTTTTGAAAAGTAGACAACTCAGGGTATTTTGAATGGTGGTAGTTTAATACTTTTCATGCAATAATTCTACCACCAGCCTTTGGCAAACTTTTGGGTAGTAATTTTCTTCGTGTTCTTTGACACATACATTGTACTTTAGGCATGAATTAACAGGTCCTGTTATGTATCACTGCCAAACAACACCCCAATATGTGTTCAGCAACATCTCCTGAGTACAGTGATATCACCCATGCATAAGTTTGCTGGGTTGTTTGGGGGCTAAAAGGCCACAATCGAGACTTGTACATATCAGTTTTTCAACTTCATATATAGGTATGCTTGGCCTATCTTCAGTTTGGCATATTTTTGCATCCCCCAGTTAATGTTAACATCATGAAAGTTAATATTTTTATAAAGTAGACATTCCAGGGTATTGTATATGAGGTGTTTTCACATCCTTCCCCCAACCATTGTGCTAAACAAATTTCAGAGAACGTGCATGGTGGTAATTTTTGAATTCTGCTTTTTATGCACACGTCATCTGGTTTTGGCCAGCAAGTTATATGTTACTACCATAAAACTTTTTTAACCAAATGTGCAGGTATCAAATGCACCTTTAGCAGCATTCTCTAAACTAACTCCTGCAAAAAGAATCTAAGTGGAGATTTGGGGGAAGGAAACTGACTAACTATAATGTGCTGCTTTCAAAAGAAAAAAAAAACAGTGCAAAGGGGTGTCTGTCGTTTTCCCTTTTTTATAACAGACCCAGCAACATTTCAGGGGATTTGTGTTTTTTTGCAGTTGGCGGTATCTTAAAAATAAAATGTCTGGACTCCTCTGGCACCGTTGTTCAAACTTCTCCAACCATCTCCATAAATTATTGTGGAAATCAGCTTGAACTGAAATTGGAGAAAGGTGTTTCTTTCTGGATTTATTTTTTTAAAGAGTAAAAATGAATTATGTGTCGCTACTTGCATCAGGTAGATAGCCACCTTTTTATACCAGGTTTTTGTCTTTCTTAAGATAAGATATGGCTGCGTCAGCTAATCAGCCAAATAAACACCCCCATGTGCATTTTATAAGCCCTGATGCAAACAGGTTTGGTCTGTACTCTGCCTCGGACAGTGACGTCTGACATGCTTTCGTCATGGATGGTGGTTAGTATATTAACATCCTTCCTGTCCTTAAATTTTATTGCAAGCACTTTAGCTTTGTGCAGACCTTTACATTCACTTTTTTTTTTTATTTGGCCTCTATAAAAGGTCTGGGAAAATCCTTGGCATATCTTCTCACAATGCCACAGGCCAGTATCTAGAAACCCTAAAGAGTTTGAAACAAACGGACAATGCTATAAAAGTTGTCCACATAAAGGACCTGGGTCAAAATCGGACGCAGTGTCAGTGGCGTCAGAGTCTGACTAACACAGAGTTACTAACACACAATTTTTTTTTATACTAAAAACAGACTAAAACTGATAAAAACAAACTAAATGAGACTAAAACTTCCGTTAGCAGCAATCTGTAAGCTAACTCCTGCAAAAAGAATCTAACTGGAGATTTGGGGGAAGGATACTGACTAACAGAAATTTGCCACTTTCAAAATAAAAAAAATAAAAAAATCAGGAACAAGTATTATAAAAATGTATTTTCTGTGTGGTAGACCTTAAAACATGCTCCGATACACAGTCCAGGTTTGGTAGGGCAATCGGGACAGTGAAAAGGGGTGTCTATCCTTTTCCCTTTTTTATAACAGACCCGGCAACGTTTCTGGGGATTTCTTTTTTTTGGTGTTGGCGGTATCTTAAAAATAAAATGTCTGGGCTCCTCTTGCACCGTTGTTGGTACTTGACCATCTCCATAAATTATTGTGGAAATCAGCTTGAGCTGAAATTGGAGAAAGGTGGTTCTTCCTGGATTAATTTTTTTAAAGAGTAAAAATGAATTATGTGTTGCTACTTGCAACAGGTAAATAGCCACCTTTTTATACCAGGCTTTTGTCTTTCTTAAGATAAGATAAGGCTGCATTAGCTGATCAGCCAAATCAACACCCCCCATGTGCCTGTTATAAGCTCGGATGCAAACCGGTTTTGTCTGTACCCTGCCTCGGACAGTGACGTCTGACATGCCTTCGTTATGTATGGTTGTCAGCATGTGCACATCCTTCCTGTCCTTAAATTTTAGCGCAAGCAGTTCAGCTTTGCGCAAGAATTTGCATTCACCTTTTTTTAATTTGGCCTCTATGAGCGGTCTGGGGAAATCCCTGGCATTTCTTCTTACAGTGCCGCAGGCCAGTGTCTGCAAACTATAAAGAATTTTAAACAAGTGGACACTGCTGTAAAAGTTGTCCACATAAAGGTGGTAACCCTTATTGAACAAGGGGAACAGTAGGTCCCAAACCAGTTTCCCACTTGTCCCCAGAGAGTCAGGACAGCCAGGAGGGTTCAGTTGAGCATCTTTCCCCTCATATATACGAAAGGCAAATGTGTAGCCACTTTCGCTCTCGCACAGTTTGTATACTTTAATGCCATACCTAGACCGCTTTGAGGGGATATACTGTTTGAACCCTAATCTCCCTTTATATTTCATTAGGGACTCATCAATAGATAAATTTTGTTGGGGGGTATAAACTTCAGAAAATCTGTTCTGAAGATGGTCTACCAGAGGGCGAATTTTATGAAGCCTATCATATTGGGGGTGATCTCTGGGGTGACAGAGCGTGTTGTCGTTGAAATGTAAGTATCTCAGCAGCAGCTCATATCTTGGTCTAGGCATTGTTTGGGAGAATATAGGAGTCGAACAAATTGGGTTGTTGCTCCAGTAGGAACGGATTGATGGCTTCTTTATTAACCCCATGAGCATGGTAAGCGCTCAGAATTTTTTAAGTTCAGGGACATCTGTGGGGTGCCAAGCATGCTCCCTGACTGTATAGCTACCTGGATTCGTCTCAATAAATTGACTAGCGTATAAATTAGTCTGGGAAACAATCTCCTCCCAGATGGTATCCCCTAAAAATAGCTCCATATATTGTGTAGGGGAGAAGTCAACCACATTCACATTAATGCCTGCGTTGGCACTAAAAGGGGGGATGTTGGGCTCAGCTGACTGTGGAGGTACCCAGTCCTCCTCCACATTTGGCGTAGCAGGGGGAGCACAGCTTCTTTTAGCAGCTGGCTCACACACAGATGACGACATGTCACTAGATGTGCTGCTAAACTGACCTGGGTCAAAATCGGACGCAGTGTCAGTGGCGTCAGAGTCTGACGCCAAGAAGGCATATGCCTCCTCCAAGCTGTACATGCGCTGCATGTTTCACACTAACAGACTAAACTAACAAAATACTAAACACAATTTTTTTTTATATTTTTTTTTTTTATATATATATTTTTTTTTTTTTTTTTTTTTTTAACACTAAAACAGACTAAAACAGACTAAAACAGTAATCCCTAAACTAACTCCTGTTACAAAAATCTAATGGAGATTTGGGGGAAGGAAACTGACTGACTACGACAGACTACGACAGACTACGACAGACTACGACAGACTACGACAGACTACGACAGACTACGACAGACTACGACAGACTACGACAGTCTAAGACAGTCTAAGACAGTCTAAGACAATCTAAGACACAGATCTTTAAAATAAAGTTAACCCTTAAGGGCAAAAAAAAATACAGACAGTACCAATGCACTGTCTGTAACAGATCTGGCAGGGAAGGGGTTAAAAAGGGATTTTTTTTTCACTACAGATACTTTTGACAACTCTGGAACAACTGCTGCAACAATATATCACGATCTCTGTCTCTCTCGCCTCACAAAACGCTACAGAGGGGAGAGAGGCAGAGATCAGTGTCAAAGTGAGTGTTTGTAACACCCACTTTGACACCAGCCAATTGTGAGCGATCGCGGATCGCTCACATGCCGCAATTGGCTGTTACTATCTGCCTGGGATGCCAGGCAGATAGTAACAGCGTGATTTCGGCGGAAGTTTTCGCCGATCGCTCCTGCCGCCCGTTTTCCGTTAGGACGGTTCAGGACCGTCCTCGGTCGGCAACGCAAAAATGCCGAGGACGGTCCTGAACCGTCCTGCGTCCTGAAGGGGTTAAAAAGTATGAAGTGTAAACATGAGAAGACATTAGAAATGCAATATACAATATGTTTATTTTCAATTTTCCAATTAGGTAATAAAAGTGAGCATGGGTACGTTGCTAAGGGGGCATAATCAGCTGGCTTTCTGACACCAAACCAAACTAAAATGGTCTGAAAAAGAAAGGGAAACGACATGGGAACATGAAAGGAGAGAAGACAAAAGGTAGATAGTGACTCAAGGGGGTAGACCTATGGGAGATCCAAAGGATTAGGGTGGCATGAGTAAAACATAACACATAGAAGCTTGTCCAACAGGACCTCTCCAGATTCACCTTGCAGGCATGGAGGGCCATGCGGCCACTAACTAGCACACAACAAACAGCAAACATACCCTACTAGTGGAAGTACTTGTACATAAGGCATAACAACCCACACCTGTCTGTGGCCACCCATATGGACATTCCCCAAATCTCCCAGCACTACAGCTGCAGAGATAACAAACCTTCCTCTATTTGGCTTAGATCCCTTTTCTCAATGTGGTAAGTACCCTGGGACTATTTCCTCACAATCTGCACACCAGATTTATTTTGGCCCAACGTTCACTTTGTTTACCAGTGTAAATAGTCATGTTCTTCTGTGACATGACACACCCTTACCTGTCCATGAGGGCTGTCTCACTAGATCAACACAGGCCACCACCATTCCTTTTGAGACCAACTCACTCCCACTTACTGTGTTACTTACACACTACTATAGCATTAGTGCATTAATTCAAGAGAAACACTTTAGAAATTTGACTTCTCCCTATCTGTGGAGCCTTCACTATCCTCACATATGTCATAACAATAACCCCTCTTTTAAATCAAAAGGGGTAGCATTGATCTTTTTTGGCACTCAAATTTCATATGAAATTTAAAGAGGTAAATTCAAAGTTAAGTTCCTCAGGGTAAAGAATGCACAAGCAAGGTACCGCCTTAATGGTAGTGAATTAGAGATAACAACACAGGAGAAGGATTTGGGAATTGTTAAAAACTACAAACTAGGCAATAATGTGCAATGTCAATCAGCAGTTGCACAGGCCAATATTTTATTTCCATGTATAAAAAGAGGTATTATTTCTTGGAAATGTAATATTGCCTCTTTATAAATCAATGGTAAGTCCACACCTGCAATTTTGGGCACCTGTTCTAAAAATAGATATTATGGCTGTAGAAAAAGTGCAAAGGTGGGCTACAAAATTAATAAATGGAATGGGAAAGGATAACAAATTTAAATCTGTTCAGTTTAGAAAAACAGCGCCTCAGAGAGGATGTAAAACCATTCTGAAAATATATTCGGGGCCAATACAAACTAGTGTCTGGAAATATATTCATAAACAGTACTATACATGCAGTTCTAATTAAAGTATTCAACCCCAATTGAAAGACAGGTTTATTGTCAAAATTGACAGACTTTCAGCTGTTTGCAATGAACAAGTCAAACAAACGCAATTGAAATAGCTCAACACATAAATACTTGAAGTGTTTTTTCTAAATAAAACTGAAAATGCAACTTATCATGACTTCTCCTGTTTCAAATGATTTAACCTCTTCATGGCAAACATGTTCAGTAGTTAGTAGAGTACCCTTTTTCTGTTGTGACCTGCTGCAAATGAAATGCATATCCAGACAACAGCGTCCGGAAGCATTCCTGAGGAATCTTAGCCCATTGCTTATGAGTGACAGCCTCAAGTTCAATAATATTTTTGGGTCTGCATGCTGCAACTACTTTCTTCAAATCCCACCAAATATTTTCTAGGGGTTCAACTCAGGTGACTGTGACGGTCACTGTAGAATTTGTAAGGATTTTCTGCAACCAAGCCTTGGTGGAATTTGAGGTATGCTTGAGATCATTGTTTTGTTGGAAGGTCCAATTATGCCCAAGTTTCTGCTTCCTCACAGCCATTATCTCTTATTACCTTATTACCTTATTGGTCCACCGATATGCCGACTTCGGGATCGGTCAGACTGCTGCTCCCACACCGTGAAAGGATGCATTAAGCATTAGGGCCGCTGGCCGCTATGCACCCGCCCCTTTTAAAGAGGCAGCGCATGCATACCAAAACAAGACCTCCATGCACACGTAACCTTTTGGGGGCATGGTTATGATAATGAACCACCAACCCACTCTCTAAGCCCTCTACCCGCTGGTGCGGACTCTTCTACCCACAACAATAATTCTAATCCCAATCAACCCATACGTTATAATGGGGATCCATCATAATGTAGGGGCTTTCTTAACCAGGTTAGCATATTGTTTGAATTATGTTGCAGAGTGTACCCTACTAACAGGGCCAAAGTAGGCTTTATCATTACCCTGCTAACTGATAGAGCCTTTATTTGGACAAATCCGCTATGGGACAACAACAGTCCAATCGTTTTTGACTATCCTCAGTTCAGGAGAGCTTTTGATCCACCAGGCAGGAAAGCCAATGCTGCTAGGGCTCTATTTCGATTAAGACAGGGAAACAGTTCCCTCATGAATTATGCTTTAGACTTCCGTTCACTGGCATCAGAAGTCCGTTGGTACAACCAGGCATTCGTGGATATGTTCCTTAATGGTCTATCCGATACTATATTAGATGAGGTAGCCATTAGGGATTTACCTGAGACCTTAGAAGAGCTCATTACTTATCTTGGGCACATAGATGAGAGGCTTAGACACAGGCAAAATACCAGAGAAAGGCCCCGAAGACCGGCTATCAGACTTGCTCCCACTTTCCCCTCTGAGTCTATGACGGTCGCTATCCCAGAACCTATGCAATTAGGTATGACAAGGTTGAATGAGAAAGAGCATCAACATAGAAGGAGAGAAGGGTTGTGCATGTACTGTGGTAAGAGGGAACATCTTTGTTTATCATGTCCAGAAAGGCCGGGAAACTTCAGAGCCTAAGGCCCTATGGAGGACTGGCCTTGGGTGTACGTAATGAGTCCTCCATACATAAACATGAAAAAAGGCTTCTACTACCCATCACCTTAAAATGGGAAGGTAAGGTTATCCATTCACATGCCCTTATAGACACTAGGGCTGCAGAGAACTTCATAGATATATTCTTTGTTGAGAAACACGCTATCCCTCTCCGAGACAGAACAACACCCTTGGCCATAGAGGTATAGATGGTAAACCTCTTGAGGAGCCCACCATTACTAGGGAATTTATTCCGGTCCTTATGATGGTTGGGGCTCTTCATAAGGAGATCGTCGTTTTGCAAGTTATTTCCTCACCAACCTTCCCTGTAGTATTGGGGTATCCATGGTTATTTAAACATAACCCACAGATTGGGAATCAGCAGAGATTGATAAATTGGGTCCATCTTGCACAGAAGGATGTACCACTAGGATCAGACCCGTGGGTCTCATAAACTTACCTCCATTATCCACAGATGTGCCCAATGTCTATCAAGACTTGAAAGAGGTATTTGACAAGAAGAAAGCAGATGAGTTACCACCGCATCGGTCATATGACTGTCCTATTGAACTGTTGCCAGGGACTATGCCCATGAGGCACTGTTTACCCTCTCTCTCTCAAAGAGAATCAGATATTGGAGGAGTACATTCGGGAGAACCTAGAGAAAGGGTTTATCAGATGGTCGTCTTCTCCTGCTGGAGCGTGGTTCTTTTTTGTTTCAAAGAAGGAGGGTGATCTCAGGGGTTTGAACAAAATCACTGTAAGTAATGTCTATCCTATTCACCTGATCATAGAACTATTTGACCGGTTGAAGGGTTCCAGGATCTTCACCAAATTAGACTTACCGGGTGCATATAATTTGGTGAGGATTAAAGAGGGACATGAATGGAAGACGGCTTTTAATACCAGCTATTGGCATTATGAATATACAGTCATGCCTTAAGGACTTTGTAATGCCCCAGCCATCTTCCAGGACCTGATAAATGATGTATTGATAGAATACTTGCAGGAATTTGTTATTGTTTACTTTGACGATATTCTACTTAATTCCCCAGATATAGACACCCTTCATATGCATATGAGAAAAGTCTTACATAAATTGACTGTCATTCTAAGGTCAAGACGGAATTTATTCCTAGTTTGTTGCAAAAGTGAAAGTGCTTCAAACTGGGTTATTTGACTTCTTTTAGATTAGTAGCAAAAACAGATATGGGAAAACCTAAATGATGGACACATATTTCTTTTCAGTCTATGTTACTGTGTAAAAAGTCAGACATACTCAGTGTCCCCCTATGGGAGATAACACTGTAACTGCATTAGTCACTTATTTACCCAGGTAAGTGATGTGTATTGACTGGCTGTCCAGTTTGCCTGATCCTTGAGCTATTATTTCTGTTATGCATGGCCCATTGGTGGGCCCTCTTTAGAGTTTTAGCTTATGATATGTCAGATGTCCTGCAAGTGCCAATTTGTTGATTCACATATTTTTGAATACCTGTCAGGATTCTATCCTGACACACAGGACTTTTTGTTCCGTTTATTCTGTTCCTTTAAAACCAAGTTACTGCACTGATTATGTTTGACCACTAGTGGCCTCCCTTGCCTCTAGTTCTGAAAACTTACCTTATAATCCTCACCTGCCTGGACTAATTGAGCAACCTACTAAAGGTTACATCCAACTCACGACGTGGCCTTTACATTGAATAAAGTTGATGCTCATCTTGAAACACTTCAGATCCTGGCTCCTGTGAACCAACCTGTGGACTTACCTTCTTTGCTTCAATCCTGCTTCATTCCAAACCTGCACAATACCAGCCTGAACTATGCTTTATCTTACCCACATGATTTCTAACAGCCTGATTCATGCAACTTGTCTTCTCCATACCTACCTGCATAACACCAACCTGGACTCTGTTTTTTAATATTATATGGTTTTATTTTCCTGCTTGATCAATACTCCTTCTAATTGGGGGCTGATTAACAAAATTTCTCCTTTTCCTGTAATCCTGCAACCTATTTGTTCTGTTCTGTTTTATTTGTCCTCCTATTTTAACCTATACTTTTATCTATAGGTTTTCTTATTTACTTTCATTCCTGTTTCTAATCTATTTAGGGCATATTGCCTAAGCCCCTTTATTTCTGTTTTTTCTCTCTCTTTCCTATAATTTATATTATAGGATATCCAGCTCATACTATGTCTAAGAGCACAAATAAAGTACCTGTAGTCAACCCTGGCATAAGTCTCCTCTCTGACCTGCTCAAGATCATGACAATACCTTCTCATACTCTTGTCTTTATAATATTCTCTCAATAAATATTGAACTATGATCTTAAAATGAGGAGAAGGTGGCATGACTGGTCGAAGGTGATATATATGGTTAGATATAATGACTTAGAATAATGCCTGCGTATAAATCACAGAACACCTGGTAATGATCTGATTCTTGTAGAATAACATTCTTAACTATAAACTAAGTATGACTGGAGGAGGGTGACAAATCACTATAAATTTACAAGTGTTCTAAATATACTCTACTGTACATGTGATACATATGAAAATGTAACCTAAAGGTTGTGAATCAATGACAGTTATGTGACATTACATAATTTTTTTACATTACTGTAAAACGCTTAAAGGAACTCTGGCATTCATAACAGAGAGACCCTTTATAATCTACAAATAAGACAAACCACATATTCCCCCTTTTCTAAGATTATAAAAGTAGTTGGAAAGAGTTGATTTGTTACTGATTTGTTTGTCATTTTGGGAAGGGCATCTTTAATGATCCCTGTATTGAAGAAATGGCGTTATGTATTAGATATTTATTTGATGGGAAAACAAGTTTTACCATAAACTTTTAAATTAGTGCATTTTCCTTTTATCAGGCCTGGTACCTTTCATCAGTGATTTTCATTAACCGAATGACCATGTATAAAACTTTAGGAATAATAATGGTGTGTTGAGTTTAGTTGATAACTGACTTTAGATAACAATATTACCAAGTCCAAATAAGATGCCAGGATACAAAAAACAAAAGTAATAGGCGCTCACTATAGTGCAGTAGGCTGGTAGGGGCTGCAATACACAATACAAGGATTCCCAAAACCTTGTGTGATGAATAGATAGAGAGATATATGGCATATACTGCGCCCAAAAATTATATGTACATAAACCTTCAGATGGTACAATACTTTGAACCTCAGGATAATAAAAGAGACAATAATGGTACAGTACAATATGATAAAGTGCAAATTATACAGATAGTAGCTGTAAGAAAACTACTCACATTTGACAGAGCGATTTTAGAGCTCTGTTGTATTGCGCGTGGACGGTATAATCCCCATCTAAGGATATATGTGGTATAGGTGGTGCTGGTCCTCCAGGTGGAAATGCAGGTATGCATGATATATATGGAAGCAAAAGAGCAAGAAAACTCCAATGGTGTAGCAAGTACTACTAAATAGAATGGAAAAGAAGTAATGTACTTACATTTTGTAGAGCAAGACTTGCTCTAGTTAAAACAGCATGGGTGGTATGATCCCCATCTAAGGATATGTTGGTACCAGGTAGCAAACAAAAAAAAACAGTTATATGAAAAGTAAGCATTTATTCTACAAAAACATAAGAACAATAAAAGTATGCTAAAATTAGGTAAAGGTGTCCCACTTAACGCGTATCGCCTATTCAAAGGCTTTTTCAAAAAGTGTGGGGTAGTCCTCTCAGTGTTCTGTATATATGGGGTGAGCTTGATTGAAGATTTCTACATGGTGGGTCCAATTTCTGGTTTCGCGGAACGCACAATATCATACCAGAAATGATGTGGCGGGCATGTATGTATGCGGATCAACAAGTTCCTGTGTTCCACTGTGGAACGCACGCATCACACTAGGAAGTGAAGTGGCATAGCTCTTTTGCTTCCATATATATCATGCATACCTGCATTTCCGCCTGGAGGACAGCTTTTACCACCATATACCCTTAGACAGGGATTACACCGTCCACGCGCAAAATATGTCATATATCTTTCTATCTAAAGATCCCAGGATACATTGAATAGAATAACAGTTAATCATACAAGATGGCCATTAACCCACAACCAGAGTTGTATTTTCATTAGGCACCTGTCAGGAAATGCTCTCTGATTGGCTGAACCCTTGTTTCCTAATTTCTACCTCTGCATACTGCTTGCTATACCACTTTGGAATCTGTATTCTGTGACAATTCCAGAGGTGCTACTGTTCTGTAATGATTGATCCCGGGAAGTAAGTCTATCATGTACAGTACCTACTTATTTAAGGAGGGCTCTCTGGCTTCCCTGGGCCCCTTTTGTGGTTCCAGAGTCCTTAGTGGTTTTTATTTTTGTACCTTTATTAAGTCTGTTATTTTCCACCTGGCTTGCCTTGACTGTTCCAGAGTCCTTAGTGGGTTTTATTTTTGTACCTTTATTAAGTCTCTGTTATTTTCCACCTGGCTTGCCTTGACTACACTTCTGCTCTTCAGCCCTCGTCTACTTTACTTATTTATTTTCCTGCCTGCTTTGTATGCCAGTCTACTGGCTTGTATGGCTATACTGTTTGTGTACCAGACCTGGCTGGTTCATCTATTTGTTCTAGTCCTTAATCCTCAGTTGCAAGCGCATTATGCCCTCCGCATAGGAGGGATTTTACAGAAACTGGATGTCCTCATGCAGAGTGTAAGGACATCCAGCAACAGTTAGGTGACCTAGAGTCCGGTATACTCCAGGAAGTACCTCTAGTGGCTGTCTGGCAGACATCCACTGGTGGCAGTCTTAGTACTGCAATGCAAACATTTTTAAAGTGGTCTGGGTACAGTTATATTGTACCCAGACCACTTCAATCCATCAACGCATACCTTACCGAACACTAGCTACCCTCCCTAGACAGTACCACAGTGGAAATGCTAGAGGACCCTATTACTCCAAAAGAACTGGCCATAGCAATAAAAGACGAAACCAGGCTGGAGCCCGGGCCCAGATAGCCTTCCGCTCTGCTATCACAAATGCTTTGTGGATGTTTTATACACACCATTACTAGCAACATATAACGCAATACGAGATGGTCACTGCTACCCCAAGCAATCCCTGATGGTACATGTTACCATTATACCCAAGGAGGGCAAGGACGGAGAGCACTGTGGGAACTACAGACCCATTTCATTGATAAATTGTGACCTTAAATTGATGGCCAAGATTCTCGCCTCAAGGCTGCAGACTCACATACCCATAGTGGTACATCCGGACCAGGGGGGATTTGCGATGGGGAGAGAGGCGAGAGACAACACAATACATTCATGCATGGATGGAGGGGGGGGATATTTTCTCCCCGGCTAAAATATACTCTACTTATGCAACCTAAAAATAGAGGTGGTCTGGTGATGCCGGATTTCTATCTTTACCACACGTCCTGCCATCTCCTATGGGTGATTGAGTGGTCCAAACAAAATGTGCATAAACTATGGAAATAGGCGGAGGAGAATGGGGCAGGTAAACTCAATGCTCTGTTGCCCTGGCTACCACCTGGAGAGTCAGGAAGGGTGGAAACAGGTCCGTATTTACCAGCGCTTAACTACAAGTGGGGCATCGCACCATGGGAAGAAATGCCCTCTCAACATACCCATCTCCACTACTCCCACTGACACATAACACGGACTTCCCACCGGGGCTGGACCCTAACGCTTTTAGGGAACTCATAAATGATCCCCTGCCTAGACTAAGACACATATGCTCGGCTGAAGGCATAAAGAAACTAACTGACCTCAGGGGTGACGCAAGTACCACCCTCCTCCTACTCTTAAAATACAAACAGCTACTGAGATATATAACCACACTCCACCAGAGCCGGGCACTGTCACGAGAGCCAACACAATTTGAAAGGTCGTGCCTAGACCCAGAACCCATAACACATGGGATCACTTTTTTCTACTCCATGCTGAAAACACAAACATAAACCCCATCTGAAAAAAACAAGATTCATTGGAAAATGGGAGATTATTCTCAAACACACCTATGGAGACGCAGAGTGGGAGAAGATGAGCTGGAAACAGCTTACAAACTGTTAACCTTTTGCAACGGCTTACAAACTGTTAATCCTTTGCTACCACACTCCTTCAACACTACTCCAGATCACTCATACTTTTGCTGGAGATGCGGAAAAGAGCAGGGCAATCTAAATTACCTAAGGTGGGAATTTGACAGGGTCCGCCCCTTCTAGAAGGGGATACACAACATGCTACAACTGTACTCAGACTGCCCGCTCCCCTTGAACTGGCAGGCATGCTACTACACCATGATCTTTGTATAAAAAAATCTCATATGATCCGTATTCTGAAAACAGCTAAAATGGTGATCCTGCAATTCTGGAAGCAGACAGTGATTCCACCACTGACCTCATGTTTCTCCTAGATGGAGTAACTATGAACAGTGGAAGACCTATAAGCTAAGGCAGCTGACACACATCAATCCTACATGAATACCTGGACACATTGGCTGATGACAATAGCCGCTGCAGACTTCACTGACAAACTGCAGTATTGATGAAACATACAAAGACACTGACAGACGATGGCCTGATGTATATACAATTACCAGTGATACCGACGACAACCCTGATGACCTGACCCCCACCAACCTTGCTGTTTTAACATATTCCTCCTCACCTTGCGGTATTTGTGCCCAGCAGTCGTGCATCTGTACTAATGACTCTTGCAACATGTTAATGGACGCCAGCCACTGCGGATCCACACCAAATTATACCCCCACGTACGCCCAAGTTAATGACGACGTCAGCGTGCGCGCGATGTCACACGGAAGACGCGCACACACGTTTTGGGGTCAAATGCCGTTCTCGGCCAATCAGAAATGTAAAGCACTTATTTAAGCTCAAAATTACTTTTTCTCATTGTCCTGTCGTGGTTTGCCTAGTGGTTGTCCGAGAGTGTATTCCTGAGCGTTTATTTTCTGTTTTTTTACTTTGGCTTTGTTTTACTTCCCTGTATTCTGGTATCCCTGACTTCTGACTTTCCCTTATCATTGTGTCTCATTCTGTGTCCCCTGACCTCAGCAAGTATCCTGACTATTCTTTGGTGCTTTAAGTCCGTCCATTCTAAGGCCCGGTAAAATGTTACCTATTAGTCCTCTGTGTGACACAATCCTACGTGCTGTATCAACTAGTAATCCTGACACCTGTCCCCTCTCTATATTCTTTCTTTCTGTGATCTCACAGCTGCTAATCAGATAACACGCGTGAGCCGCTATGGCCACCCCTGAGGCCCCTTTCTGAAGGCCTCTGACTGAGGGTAAAAGTATGCAAAGTTAGGGTAAAGAATACCGAGACCCCAGTATTAAAAGGCTATCTACTCCAAAGTGATTTTCTAAATGTATTTATGGTTTTTATTTTATTTTTTTTGTTTTTGTTTTTTTACATTAACAAAACACAAATAACACATTATAGACATTGAACAAAGGTACATTATATACATTATACAAATACATTATGCATGGTATTATTATTATAGTAATTTCATTAAGAGAACAGAAGAAAAGTAATGGACATATTTATACATAAACATACTGACATATGTACATGGGGGCATAGGAGTTCTAACTGTCTTATATCAGAGAGGGAGGATAAATAAATGATCATAAATATATAATATATAACTAGTCATTTGTGAGGAGGATTTATATTGTAATAGACAAACAGCTAGATTTGTGTACTTGTTAGACACATACTAATAGTTATAGCTACCAAATGTTTCCATATTTTTTTTAAATTGAATTACATTTAGCATCGGTATAGATATTGGACATCTATTCTCCTCCACTCCGGAGAAGTGTTTTTTTCTTCCCAATATCGGGCAACTATTTATTTAGAAGCCTCCAATATGTGTATAGCAAGAGTTTTATCTTTTATAGACTTCTCAGGCCAGTTAATATTTAAAAGGTATGATTCAAGGGAAACATTTGGTGTTATTTACATATATTTACATAAATGCCTTTTTACAGTTTTCCAGAGTTCTTGATTTTTAATGCAGTTCCACCATTTGTGGTGGTAAACAGCCCTAGGGATCCGACATCTCCAGCAGAAGGGATCTTAAGTTGTATAGATTTTTGCCAATCTGTGCGGAGTTAAATACCATCTATTAGACACTTTAAAATGCTTCTGTGTGTGGAGCCTGACTGCTGAAGTGGATAGTTGCGTGCTGCCCGAGCTCTGGGCCCAAGTGTCACATCCTGCTCTGTTCTGCAGAGATGTCTGGCCTTGGCTTCTGGTATACAGTACTCTTTTTACAAGTCTTGTTTAGTTTTTATGGTTTTCTATTCCGTGTCTGGTTTTCTTATGCTGGGTTTTCTGGGTTCATTCCTGTATTCCGTTCCTGAAATTCCCAGTCTCTTGGATTCCTTTTAATGTTTGTTTTTTGTTGCCACACCCGTTTCTTTTCCATTAATCCTTTTGTTTCAGTTGGTTCCTGCAGGCAGTTGTTCCAAGTCCTCTGCCCTTTCTTGCAGGTAAGTGCGGTGTGTGTTTTATTATTGTTTATTTAGTCATGCGTATCTAGGCAGTTAGGACCCACCTTATTTGGAGTATTTTTGCGCAGTGATGGGCTGCATACATCTTGGCCATTTATGTATGTCTAAATCTCCAATGTTTTACATATATAGTATTTAGTTATGTCTCCTGTTGTTTTGCCTAGTATCTCATGTCTTGTTTTATTTTGTCTTCCCAGTTCATGTACAGTCCTGTCCTGTTCTTGTTTTCCTCATGTCTTGTGTACATGTTTTGGGTTCTGCTCTCTGTCCTGCTCCGGTTCTGGGTTCTCCTAGTTTTGTCTTGTTTTCTTGTTTGGTGTCTATTCTAGTCTTACCTTATTTCTGTATGGGATACAGAGCCTCCCTATTCAGATCCTGGGAGGTCTGCATATTATCATCTGGCACCTGGGATCCGCAGAAGCTGCATCAGGGCTCTGGTATGTGGCCACACAAACGCTGGTGCTCAACACCAGATGGCGTGTGGTTACCCTGCACCAGGCCCTAATAATCCACTTCCAAGTTGAAGACTCCCATCTTCTCACCTGTGACACCAAGACCAGTAAATCACCTGATTAACAAAATAATGTGTGCAGTACTCATACATGCCATGTACTTGTTAAACTATGCTCCTTATTATCCTTGTTACTGCTGTTGTGGCATTGCAAGAGTGTGTGTTAAATATTTGCACCACAAAAATAAAGAATTAAAAATAAATAAATTCTAAATTATATTTAGACAGTACATTAAAGATGCAACATTTTTGAAGGCATTGTTTATACCTTCCTCTTTCAGGGTAAAGCCCAAATCCCCCTCTCACTTGTGGCCTGTAACGTTCACTAGGGAACCCAGGACAGAGTAGAGAGACTTGCAATACCAATCCTTACAATGGTTGGGTTATGCAAAATGGGATAATCAAAACATGAGCCGAGGTCGAGGGAAACAGAGAGACAGAATAACAAGAGTCAAAGCCAAATATCAGTAACCAGGAAATCCCAAAAAGTGCAATGCTCAATGGAAAAACAAAGACCATAACAGGGCACTGAGGCAAGTGAGAGGTTAGCTTATATACACACAGGGTGTGTCTGATTGGCTAACCTCCAATTAGTGTTAACCACAACACATGTGAGGAGTCTCTTCCCTCCCTTGTGGTCTCTGAGGTCATCACTGTGTGCCAGGTCACATGGCCGGGTGCAGCACACAAATAAGGATGCTGCTCTGGAGCGTGCAGCATCAGACACACTGTCAGTGACGAGGTAACCAAGGTCGCCGCGAGCGGTGCGGGGGCAGGTGTAACGAGTATATACCCCTACACGCAGGATCCAGCCTAACAGAAGACAGTACAGAGGAGAGATACGTCTACCGGACCTTAGAGTGGCCGGACTCGACGTAATAGGATAAGACAGAGTCAGGAACGATCCGAGGTCAAGGGCACAAAGAGACAGCGTAAACGAAAACTAGCCGGGGACTGGTACACAGGAATCAGCAAGCCGGCAAACAGTACAGAATAGGATAAAGCGAAAACGAAGTCAGAATACAAAGCCAAGGTCAAATACGGAGAAACACAACTGAACACAACAAGCACTAAAGGGAACTGTAGCAGAAACCACGATAGGGCAAGGAACTAAGGGAAAAGGGTAAGTATAAGTAGCCTTCAAACTAATATGATTGGCTCCTGTCACTTCCACTCCCCCAACAGGTAAGTGTATGGGGTGATTGGCATGACAGGAGCCAATGGGAGTCTTTTTGCAATTTAGGCTCCCACTGTCTCTTTAAGAGCGCGCCCAAGATTCGCGGCGCGCTCTTAGCTGCAGGCGGGACACGTGACCGCTTCTCGCGGTCACTGCCCGCCTTCCTGTCTGAACAGTCGGACGAGCCGCGCGCGGCTCGTGCAGCCGCAGGACCGCGCGCGGCTTGAAGAGAGGACCGCGTCCGGCCCCCGGATAAGGTAAGTACCGCTACAGTACCCCCCCCTGAGGACACGCCCTCCGGGCGGGCAGGACCAGGCCTGGCAGGAAAACGCGAATGGAAAGAACGTACAAGGCGGGGAGCATGAACAGCATCCGCAGAGATCCAACTGCGCTCCTCAGGCCCATAACCCTTCCAATGTACCAAGTACTGAAGCCGACCCCTAAGAAAACGAGAGTCAATAACAGCAGATACTTCGAACTCCTCATGACCCTCCACAGAGACAGGAGGGGGAGGGGGAGTATGCCGGGTATAGCGGTTGCGTACGTAAGGCTTCAACAAAGAGGTGTGAAATACATTGGGTATACGCAAATTCTTAGGCAGACCCAAGGCATAAGAAACGGGATTAACCTTATGTATAATGCGATAAGGACCAATGAAGCGGGGAGCCAATTTCATAGAAGGCACCCGGAGGCGAATATTCCGTGTGGAAAGCAAAACCCTGTCCCCCACAACATAGGAAGGAGCCGCTCTGCGATGCTTGTCAGCCTGAGCCTTCTGGCGGGCAGCAGAGTCCACCAAAGAACGCTGAACCTGCTCCCAAGTATTACGCAAACCAGCCAAATGCTCATCCAGAACTGGCATGCCCTGTGAGGAGAATGCAGCCGGAAGAACAACGGGATGCTGGCCATAGACAACGTAAAAAGGGCTTTTGCCGGAAGAATCATGAGTGGCATTATTCCGAGCAAATTCAGCCCAAGGAAGCAGGTCAGACCAATTGTCCTGATGGTGAGACACAAAACAACGGAGGTACTGCTCAAGAGACTGGTTGGCACGTTCAGCAGCTCCATTAGACTGGGGATGGTAAGCGGAAGAAAATGAGAGGGAAATACCCATCTCCGAACAAAAGGCTTTCCAGAACCTGGAAACAAATTGGCTACCCCTATCGGATACAATAGATAAGGGAATACCATGTAATCGAAACACTTCTCTAGCGAAGATAAGAGCCAATTCCTTGGAAGTGGGCAACTTGCGAAGAGACACAAAGTGAGCCATTTTGGAAAACCGATCTACTATCATTAGGATGACTGTGTTACCATTCGAAGGGGGTAATTCAACAATAAAATCCATTGATAGATTAGACCAAGGTCTCTCGGGAACGGGTAACGGATGCAACAGCCCACAAGGAACTCTACGAGAAGTTTTCATACATGCACAAGTAGTACAAGCACTTATATAGTCAGTAACATCCTTACGTAAGGTATCCCACCAGAAATACCGAGAAACGGCTGACACTGTTTTGGAAATACCAGGATGTCCAGCAGTCTTAGTATCGTGATAAAGTGACAGAATATCCCGTCTCTCGGGAATGTCAACGAACAATTTATCATTAGGCCTCTCGCTGGGTGCCATGCCTTGTTTCGCTTGTATGGCCTGCAAGAGGGACGAGGAAATAGACAATATAGTAGTTGCTATTATCCTGTCTGGGGGAATGACAGGAGTGACATCAATCTCCTGTTTGTCAATAGTCTCGAATTGTCTGGACAGAGCGTCCGCTTTGGTGTTCCGGTCACCTGGCCTATAGGTGATTATATAATTAAAATGAGACAAGAACAGTGACCACCTAGCCTGCCTTGAAGACAATCTTTTAGCTTCGCTAAGGTAGGATAGGTTCTTATGATCTGTAAATATGAGAATAGGATCCTTAGTTCCTTCTAGCAAATGTCTCCATTCTTTGAGTGCTAAAATGATAGCAAGGAGTTCGCGATTACCCACATCATAATTCCTCTCTGCCTTAGACATTTGTTTAGAAAAGAATCCACAAGGATGCAATGGCTTGTCAGGAGACTCTCTTTGGGATAAGACAGCACCTACCCCTATATCGGAAGCATCAACCTCAAGTATATATGGCAATGAGGGGACAGGATGCTGTAAAATAGGGGCAGAGGCGAACGTAGTTTTAAGAAAGTCAAAAGCCTGAAGTGCCTCAGTAGACCAGACACGTGTATTGCCATCCTTTTTAGTCATACGAGTAATAGGCGCTACTATAGACGAAAAACCTTTGATAAAACGTCTATAATAATTAGAGAAACCCAGAAAACGCTGGATGGCTTTCAGACCTTGCGGCAGAGGCCATTCTATGACTGCAGCGAGCTTCTGGGGATCCATCCGAAAACCCTCGGCGGAAATCAAATACCCTAGAAACTGGACCTCGGACTGGTCGAATAGACATTTTTCTAATTTGCAATAAAGACCATTAGCAAGAAGGGTCTTCAGAACTGTTGTAACATGTCTGTGATGAGCGTGAATGTCAGTAGAATATATTAAAATGTCATCCAAGTACACAATAACAAATGAGTGAATAAAGTCCCTTAAGACATCATTAATAAATTCTTGGAACACTGCTGGGGCATTGCAAAGCCCAAATGGCATGACGGTATACTCATAATGACCTGACCGAGTGTTAAAGGCTGTCTTCCATTCGTGGTCCTTTTTAATACGTATCAAATTGTATGCTCCTCTAAGATCTAATTTGGTGAATACCGTAGCATGTTTGAGCCTGTCAAACAATTCTGTTATTAGAGGTATAGGGTAAGCATTTTTGATGGTGATCTTGTTAAGACCTCTATAATCAATGCAAGGTCTTAAATCACCTTCTTTCTTTGATACAAAGAAGAACCCCGCTCCAGCCGGAGAAGAGGATCTTCTAATAAATCCCTTGTCTAATGACTCTTTAATGTACTCCTCCATGACACGGTTTTCTTGAACCGATAGGGGGTACACCCTGCCCTTAGGAGGTATAGTACCAAGCAACAAATCAATAGCACAATCGTAGGGTCTGTGAGGCGGTAATTTGTCAGCCTCTCTTTTATCAAAGACAGTCTTTAAAGTTAAATACTGAGAGGGTATTGTCGTAGATAAAGGAGGAACAGTAGGAACGTTAATAGAATTCACAGGCGTGACTTCAATAGTACATGACTCATGGCAGGCTTCACTCCATGATTTTATCTGCCCTGTCTCCCAGTCAAAAATGGGATTGTGGGCACGTAACCATGGATACCCTAACACCAACTGTGAAGAGGGAGAGGTGATGACCTGGAACCGAATGGTTTCATAGTGTAGAACCCCTGTGTACATGTGTAGCGGTGTAGTCTCGTGAGTAACAACAGGAGATATCAATGGTCTACCATCTATGGCCTCAACGGCCAAGGGTATCTCCTTCTCTCTGATGGGAATATTGTTTCTCTTTACAAAACCAGAGTCTATAAAGTTCTCGGCTTCCCCAGAATCAACCAGGGCGTCTATGTTTTCAACTATACAACTCTCTCCCATATGTAAAGAAACAGGGAGAAGCAGTCGGTTAGGAGGCAATGTAGGAGACTTAGAAATCACACCCAAGGCCAGTCCCCTATAAGGTCTTAGGTGCGAGAGTTTTCCGGGAGCAGAGGACACTCCTTTACCATATGGTCTCTCTTACCACAATATAGGCAGAGTCCCTCCCTTCTCCTATGTAATTTCTCAGTATCTGAGAGTTTGGCAACCCCTAATTGCATAGGTTCCTCTTCAGATACTTTAACACTCTCCGGTATATTAACTCTGGGTTGAATAGGTGTAACAAAACGTCTATTCCTGTTCTTAGTATAGAGCCTGTCACGAATCCTATTATCTATATCGATGAGGTAGTCAATAAGGTCCTCTAAGGCAATAGGAAGCTCCTTAGCTGCTACCTCATCCAATATAGAGTCTGATAAACCTTCCATGAAGGCCGTAGTTAACCCATTATTGGTCCAATCGACCTGTGAGGCAAGGGTACGAAACTGTATAGCGTAATCAGCCACAGACCTAGAACCCTGTTTAACCCTCATTAATGCTCTAGCGGCATTCTTAGACCTTTTCATAGTATCAAAAGTTCTGCGAAAAGCTGTTAGGAAACTGTGAAAGTTATGCACCATAGGTCCATTAGCCTCCCAAATAGGGTTTGCCCATTCAAGTGCTTTGTCGGTAAGTTGGTGCATAAAGAACCCAACTTTAGACCTCTCTGTGGGAAATGAACGTGGATACATTTCAAAATGAAACTCTATTTGGTTAATGAACCCTCTGCATGTCTTAGAATCCCCTCCATACCTAGGAGGAGGCGTTAAATGTGCTGTAGCGTTAGGCATAGTCGATACTTCAGGAAGCAGGGGTGCAGGAGGGTTAGGTGCGGTTGCTGGAATGGTTCTAGCTAAGAGCGTCTGGAGAGCCTGAGCTATTTGATCCATACGGTGATCCTGCTCTACAAATCTAGCCTCATGGGTCGCCATCTGTTGAGCTAAATCTGCGGGGTCCATAGCCCTATCGTAATGTAACGAGTATATACCCCTACACGCAGGATCCAGCCTAACAGAAGACAGTACAGAGGAGAGATACGTCTACCGGACCTTAGAGTGGCCGGACTCGACGTAATAGGATAAGACAGAGTCAGGAACGATCCGAGGTCAAGGGCACAAAGAGACAGCGTAAACGAAAACTAGCCGGGGACTGGTACACAGGAATCAGCAAGCCGGCAAACAGTACAGAATAGGATAAAGCGAAAACGAAGTCAGAATACAAAGCCAAGGTCAAATACGGAGAAACACAACTGAACACAACAAGCACTAAAGGGAACTGTAGCAGAAACCACGATAGGGCAAGGAACTAAGGGAAAAGGGTAAGTATAAGTAGCCTTCAAACTAATATGATTGGCTCCTGTCACTTCCACTCCCCCAACAGGTAAGTGTATGGGGTGATTGGCATGACAGGAGCCAATGGGAGTCTTTTTGCAATTTAGGCTCCCACTGTCTCTTTAAGAGCGCGCCCGAGATTCGCGGCGCGCTCTTAGCTGCAGGCGGGACACGTGACCGCTTCTCGCGGTCACTGCCCGCCTTCCTGTCTGAACAGTCGGACGAGCCGCGCGCGGCTCGTGCAGCCGCAGGACCGCGCGCGGCTTGAAGAGAGGACCGCGTCCGGCCCCCGGATAAGGTAAGTACCGCTACAGCAGGAGACTTGACATGGCCTAATTTATATTTGCTTGTTTTTGTTATTATCCTGATAAATACCGCGCTGGTCATTCTGTCGAAACGGCTGTGACCAAAGTATCCAACGATTTAATTGCTGCTAAATCTCGTGGCCATTACTCTATCCTAATTCTCCTTGATCTTTCTGCTGCCTTTGACACTGTTGATCATCAATATCTTCTTCGCATTCTCTGTAATTTTGGTCTATGGGATACTGCTCTCTCCTGGTGCTCCTCCTACTTCTCCCAGCGCTCTTTCAGTGTTTCTTTCTCTGACTCTGCCTCTTCCCCCCAACCACTCTCTGTCGGCAGCCCCCAAGGTTCTGTTCTTGGTCCCCTACTGTTCTCTATCTACACTGGTAAACTCATCAGCTCCTTTGGCTTCCATTATCACATCTATGTGGATGACACGCAAATCTACCTGTCCTCTCCTGATCTCTCTCTGCCCATCTTGACTCGTGTCTCTGACTGCCTCTCTTCAATTTCCAAATGGATGGTTGCTCACTTCCTTAAACTCAACCTGTCCAAAACAGAACTTCTGGTATTTCCTCCCTCAAGTTTTAGTACTCCCGTTTCTGTCTCCCTCCAAGTCAACGGCGCTACCATCACCTCTACCTCGCAGGCTCACTGCCTGGGTGTTCTTTTTGACTCAAACCTCTCCTTCACCCCTCATGTCCAATCAATCGTCAAATCCTGTCGCATCCATCTCAAAAACATAGCGCGCATCCGCCCCTATTTAACCCCGGATGCGGCTAAGGTGCTGGTCCATGCTCTTGTTCTCTCTCGCCTGGACTACTGCAATACTCTTCTCAGTGTTCTTACGTGTTCCCAGATTGCACCGCTGCAATCTATAATGAATGCGGCAGCGAGGCTCATTTTCCTGTCACCTGCACCTTTCACATCTCCCCACTCTGTCAGTCCCTGCATTGGCTTCCAGTTAGATATAGGGCTCAATTTAAAATTCTAGTGCTTGCTTACAAGTCCCTACATAATGCTGCTCCAACCTACCTATCCTCCCTAATACACAAGTATGTCTCGACGAGGCCCCTATGCTCTGCCAAAGACCTACATATATCTTCTGTTCATACTCCCACCTCTAACGCTCGCCTCCAACACTTTTCCAGGGCTGCACCTCTTCTGTGGAACTCCCTTCCCTTCTCCGTAAGAATTTCACCCAGTCTCCATTCATTCAAAAAAATAATTGAAAACTCACTTCTTCAAGAAAGCATATCAATTAAACTGTTTTTAAAACGCAGGTTTTCATCCCCGACCCTCCATGACTCCTCTCCTGCAACTGTCAAAAATTACCTACTAAGCCCTTAATTAATTATTTTCTAACAACCTACTTCGTACCCCTACTTTTACCCTCTGTGTCACTATACCCCACTCTCTCTAGAATGTAAGCTCATGGAGCAGGGCCCTCAACCCCTCTGTTCCTGTACGTCCAGTTGTCTGGTTACAATTACATGTCTGTTAGTCCACCCATTGTACAGCGCTATGGAATCTGATGGTGCTATATAAATAATAAAATAATAATAATAAATTTCCTAGCTCTTGATAAAATTCATTTTTTTGGTAATTGAGTAAGTAATTAATTTAAGTTAACTTAAGTAGTGAACTGGGTCTTCATTGGTTTGTAGTAAATTTCCCTAAAAAAATATATTTTATTCTGAGATAGAGAAACATATCTTTGTTTGGAATATTAACCCCTTAACGCTGTTACTGCGTTCTATGCCGCCCCGCATTAAATGGGCTTTAAAGCCGTTGCGGCGGCATAGAATGCCGTAACAGCTTTCAGCCCCAGGAGCTCCGGTGGACTCACCTCCGTCGCGATCCTCTTCTGGAGGGCTGCCTAACAGCCCAGGCAGCCATCCCCCCGGCAAATAAGGCCCCCTGGGGCCATGTGATGGCTCTCAAAGAGCCATCACATGGCCCCCTATAGCTGGCTGTGGATCTGACAGCAGGGGGACTGTCTGAAATGTCAGACAGTCCCCCTGCTGGTGGGAGGTGTAAAAAAAAATAATAATAAATTAAACATGTTTTAAAATAAAACAAATGTATTTATATATATATATATATATGAATTAAGGCCGTTTGGCCTGTATTTGTGGGAGGGGCTTAAATTAATTCACTCCCCTATATAAGGGACACCCCTTACCTGACTCATATCACTTGAGGTCAGCATCAGAATGATTTCCACTTCCGGGTCATCCAGACGCCATTTTACCTGATTACTCCATGAGGTTTTCTAAGCAGAGCTGTGTCAGGAATCCAGCCACAGGCTTTTCCGGCCTACCACCTTCTTTCTTCAATCCATCACCGTGGATGGTGTCCAAGTGACTCACAAACCGTAAGTCGACCTACCCGTTACGCCAGGCATCAGTCCCACGGCACCATGCACGGGTCAGGTCCTCACTTTACGGCTGCATTTTGTCTAAGTCTGTTCTAAAACCATTGCAAGTTCATGCATATCATTTGTTTAAACCCCCTACCGGCCATTCAGTGTACTACAGGCTTTTCAGACATTATTGCATTTCATGTACAAACCATCGAACCACTGCATTTTCGCCTACACACTGACCCCTACCGGTCATTCAGTGTACTACAGGCTTCTCAGACATTATTGCATTTCATGTAAAAACCAACCAACCACCGCATTTTTCACCTACACACTGACCCCTATCGGTCATTTGGTGTACTACAGGCATCTTAGATGTTTTTTGCATTTTCATGTACAAACCAATAAACCACTGCATTTTCACCTACACACTGACCCCTACCATTTTTGGTATACTACAGGCTTCTTAGACATTATCGCATTTCATGTACAAATCAACGAACCACTGCATTTGCGCCTACATACTGACCCCTACTGATCATTTGTTGTACTACATGCTTCTCAGACATTATTGCATTTCATGTACAAATCAACGAACAACTGCATTTTCGCCTACACACTGACCACTACTGGTCTTTTGGTGTACTACAGGCTTCTTAGATATTATCGCATTTCATGTACAAATCAACTAACCACTGCATTTGCGCCTACACACTGACCCCTACCGGTTATTCGGTGTACTACAGGCTTCTCAGACATTATTGCATTTCATGTACAAACTAACAAACCACTGCATTTTTCACCTACACACTGACCCCTATCAGTCATTCGGTGTACTACAGGCTTCTAGGACGTTTTTGCTTTTCATGTACAAAACAATAAACCTCTGCATTTTCACCTACACACTGACCCCTACCAGTCATTCAGTGTACTACAGGCTTCTCAGACATTATTGCATTTCATGTACAAACTAACAAACCACTGCATTTTTCACCTACACACTGACCCCTATCAGTCATTCGGTGTACTACAGGCTTCTAGGACGGTTTTGCTTTTCATGTACAAAACAATAAACCACTGCATTTTCACCTACACACTGACCCCTACCAGTCATTCAGTGTACTACAGGCTTCTCAGACATTATTGCATTTCATGTACAAACCAACTAAACACGGCATTTTCGCCTACATGCTGACCCCTACCGGTCAATCGGTATACTACAGGCTTCTCAGACTTTATTTCACTTCAAAAGCAAACAAACTAACTACAGCATTTTCGCCTTTATACTGACTCCTATCTGTCAATCGGTAGGATTAACCCCTTAAGGACATATGACATGTGTGACATGTAATGATCCCCTTTTATTCCAGAAGTTTGGTCCTTAAGGGCTTAAAGGGTATTTTAACATACAATCAGCATTTCTGACCCCTACTGGTCAACAGCAAAACTGTCTTCACACGTCATATACAATTTACCAGCCAATATAAATTACACATAAGATTGTTTTAAACATAACCATAAACCATAAATTAAACTCCAGCACGGGCTCAACTTCAGGTTTAATTCACAATAATTTACATTTCACATAAAGACCAACAGTGGTTCTATCAACACTGCCACCTACAGGTCTGTCAAGTACGTTGACAATTTTCATGGGGTTTTACAAACACCAAAACACTGACACCTATAGGTCAACAGACAAACAACATTTCACATACCAATCAGTATCCAACTATACTGCACCTATAGGGCACTCGGCAGATCTCCAGTGCACTTGCATTTTGCAACACCATGTTCACTGACCCCTACCATTCAATAAGACATACAACAATTCACATAGCAAGCACTATATCAACATCTGGTATAAATACATATATTATTACACAGTAGCAGACGCATCTGTATATACGTCACTGGTAATATAGTTCACATACATTTTTCACAGCACGCTGCTCACACAACAGACTTTCCCCTAGCAAGGGGACATACAACTTACAAGGTGGGGACAGACCACATTTTCACTTGTACATACGGCACTTAATGGGTTAAGATTTAACCAGTATGGCTACGATGTTTAATATTTACACATCACGGCACTTTACTTTTCACATATACTGTACGTATTAAGATAAGCTTGGTCTATGCCACATTTCCTTATGCCATACGGTTTTATCCATTCAGGTTACAGTTACTACTAAAAACTTATATGGATTGTCAGGTTCAATACCATACTACAGGGTGCATACACCTGCTCACGTAGTTATTCATCTCTTACCTTCCCTGTAATAGTAATAGTGTACTGGCAATTAGGGTTCTAGGGCCCAATAGGTATTACCCCCTTTTTTCTCTGCATTATGCTTCGGTTAGTGGTCCTGCGAGGCCAACATCCCGCCTCACACTCGGAGGCATACACCCCTCGGGCCACTCATGAGCTAGCCGCCTCGCATTGTATCATAGAGAGGGCCTCACCTGTCACTCCCCTTCCTATTTTCTGGTTACTGTCACCAAGAGGCCAACATCCTGCCACAACATTCAGTGGCCACAAAAAAATCCCCTAGCGCCAAGCATAGATAGAGCCTCTCAAGCCACTTGGCAACTAGCAGGGCCTCACCAGTCACCAAAAAACACCAAGCCTAATCATTTCGCCTTACGGCTTAGCTAGAAAGCCAGTACAAGAACCCTGGGTACAAATAATAATTGCAATCTTTATTGTTATTTAAGTATTTCTCCAAAAGATGGTGAAGAATCACCTCTTCCTAGCACCCCGGCTAGAATTGATACACCTTCAAGCAGAGGAGATGTTGCTAGTCCAGCAGCAATCAGATCCTGGACGATCCCACACATTACCACCGACCTAAGGAGGTGACAAATCCCCTACCCTGCTACAGCAAGGAAAGCAGAGTTATTCAAACTCCTCCATACATCAACGGACAACACGGAGGCAGGGGAAGGCCCAGCTACATCAACTCAGGTGACATCCAGGCTATGCTAGCCTCACTCATAAACTCATGAGCCCAAAAAATAAAAATAAAACATTTATGATAGACTGGCAATCTCGAGTTGGTCACCACAGCCCTCACAAGGCTGGGCCTCACGCTACTCTACAACCAGCACCAACCGAAACTCGGTTACCTGGTACAATCAATTCTTATGACACACAAGTCGTTAACCCTGCACGTATGATCCCAGCACATTGGGGAAGCAAGGCATATATATTTATCGGTGATGGTCAGATCCAGGGATTCCAGGTAAATCGGGAACTGACCATCCCTTGGTTGGGTTGGCATTTGGAATATGTAGAGATGTTTATTTGTGCAGGTACCCATACAAATGGATGAGCACTCTCAGGCTCCAGGTACCAGCACCTCTGAACTACCAGAGACCATTGATATGAGTAGTTGCATTGCATATAGACTGTTGCATATATGTTCAAATGGTTCAGGGCACATGACAAACCATGTGTCCCAATACAACTTACAAATAACGTACTCACCATCTGTACACACTAATGCATTTTCAACACTACTGACTCATCACCCTTCCAGACTTGTAGTAGATTTACTAAAGCTCTGGAGCTTCAAAGGGCTCCCATACAGGTATCATAAACACACCTTCAAGGAATATAGCATGCCCTCACTTACAGTCAGCACAACAAAACCATTGGCTGTAAACACACTCATAGCCAAGATTTGCAGAGGGGTCTTCCAATCTCCACCATTTACAGCATGGCACCAAACACATTGGTATTGTCACAAGGAATCTTCCCTTAAACAAAGACTAACCATAGACTTATTGGCACCACACACCTCCGCTACCCCAAGTCTCAACTCGCTCATACCCTCCGAGGAGTTTTCTTACTATACAACACCATTGATCTACCTTTACAGCTATCACTCAAGCATGGGTTGAAGCTTGGTTAAGTAAGACCAATATCATCAACGCAGTAAACGGCTACCATCTACCCTACACACTGGCACTTACATGGCATAAATTGGGCAATCCTTTCCCTGCTCATCTTTCGAGCTAGTAGATTAGCCTACTATCGATATTCGCAGATACTCTGTGCTGGTTATGATAACATATCCAGATGCCTTAGTCATACACTATCTAGAAGATATTTTTCACTAGAAGCCTCACGGCAGCTTAGTCTGGTTGACCACTTGGGCGTCCCAGTACCCCATAAGAAACAGAAGGCTCAGACACTATCATCACATTACTGGGCATATGACTTGAGTCGGCATCCATACACGCAAGTTACCACAAGACAAATAGGGAACATTCTCAACTACATCATTCACTACCTCCTGCTTAGTACTTACAAATGCAAGGAACTACAATCCCTACCCGGTTCCTTAATTTTGCCATGCCAATCATACCACAAGACCACGCTTTCACATCCTGAGTACTTTCCCCTTTTTTCCACACTTCCAACATGACGATCAGAGGATGTTCCTAGACACCTCAGCAACAGCAGACCTGCACATGGGGGGAATTTCTTAACCACTTGGCATGATAAAAGCATGTTCCTTCCAGGATTGTCTGACACTTCTCCAACCAGATGGTCAGATGCGGCATCTACCACGGGTTTGGCAGCGATCTACCGGGAACAATTGCTTTGGAGCTGTTGGCCATGGCATCCAGGTTTGGAATTTTTTCCACCACCTCAGCCCCTTTGTGAGATCTACCCCATTGTAGCAGCTGCTGTGGCATGGGGTAAATCATGGTCAGGGTCATCAATCCGTTGTTACTCAGACAACTAGGCACATGTCATATCATCAACAAACACCACTACTCATCCATAAGGTCATGATATTTCTGGGGAACTCACTTGGTTGGCCACTTATCACATTTCACTTTCATGTACCAGACGGGGGTATACATCCCTGCCGACAATTGTCTCATTTATATTCCAGGCATGTTCATCATACGCTTCCTACAGCCGCCCATACAGTCACGGCCACTCTTTTGTTCCAGAGACAAAATCATGGATTAGACATACTCATGCAGCATAGCATGCACTATCCCATCTAGCACTTTCATCCCATACTTGTAGAACACATAACACAACGTTTTACCTGGCTTAAAGAATCTAATTGGAACACAACATAGCTCAACCTGTGTCATAACATTTCTCCTAGGTTTTGCTTCTTTTTGCCACCTTAAACTATCTCACACACCATTAATTATGTATTTTACAGGCATTCAACAACACAGGATAACCTATGGCCAAAACTACCATAACTTCATGCTATCATACCAGACAAGAATATACTCAGAGGTTTTCAGGAATCCATTCCCCCACGATACTCTCAGAGATTACCAATAGCCATTCAACTTTTCATCCTTATCGGACCTATTAGATCTACAACCATTCAATTATACTACCAAGTTGGGCATTACCAGCCATGCACATTGCCTTTTATGCCTTTCTTGGGCCAGAGAATCCACTACCATCACCACCACTCAGACAGATCATTGTCTTCAACGATCTCACGTACGTAAACACATATATCATTACCTATTGGCTCTACCACATTCCGAAACGAGTCAACACGGACCAACAGTAGAGATAACATACTATCCTACCGACAACAAATGGTGTCCACTTTCGGTCCTAGATTCCTACCTTCAAAATTCTTCCAGGAATTAAATACTGTAATGCATTTAAGGAAATGTCTGGTTAATTTGTATATATTTGTTGACTGTATTAAATCTTTGATTATTCATTTTGCCCTCTTTATTTACAGGCCTACCGTATCGTCGGTCTCGGCACACCACAACGGACTTGCTCCCTTTATATTATCCTACGCTTATGCTGGATCCTTACTCCATATACGGCTATTTGCCCCTTACACAAGTATTAAGGCCGTTTGGCCTGTATTTGTGGGAGGGGCTTAAATTAATTCACTCCCCTATATAAGGGACACCCCTTACCTGACTCATATCACTTGAGGTCAGCATCAGAATGACCCTCCCACCCACTCCTCATTTCAACACTTTCTCTTTTCTTTCCATTTACTTTTACTTTCTTACTCCTTGGTGGGCCCTCTTTATTTACAGGCCTACCGTATCGTCGGTCTCGGCACACCACATATATATATATATATATATATATATAAAGATATTCTTGGCACTCACCCCTCAGTGGAAAATATCTGTTGTAATTCTGCCTGGGTGCAACCTCAGCGTCAATATGAATATAAAATAGAAGAAAGGTGCACTCACAGGACTTAATCAAAAAGGTATTTTTATTCTTGGTTGTGTCTTACATTTGTGGTCAAATCCTCAATCAACGTTTCGACCCCTAAAGGGTCTTTTTCAAGATCAAACTAACAGTAAAATAAACATGCTTATATAGGAAGGTAAATAGGATAAACTTACCTAACAGGTGTGTAGCAAGTAGCAACAAACTCCCGCCCGACCATCCGAAACCCGGAAGTGCGCCCGTGCAACCACGTGATTGGGCGTGATGACGCGTGTATTGTGCGTCGTTGCTAAGCAACGTAATAAACAAATCCTCCGTGGATATATGTGTTGCCGCGAGCTTAAAGACAGCTCTGGGGGGGATCAAAAGAGTGTGAATTAAGTGCCTGCAGAAATTAAAATCGATCCTACAATAGTAGGATGCCTATTAACTTTAAAAACATAACAAAAGGAGGATTATGTAAATGTATATAGTCTGGGGATCTTAATCCTTTCTATGAGAATAGGGCAGCTAGAGAATAAACACACTGTGAACCAAGTGATATTACTATACAAATAGTGATGGTGAAAACAAAGAGCCAGTCCCATAACCCTAGTAACTCCACCACTGCCTAAGACTCACAGACTAAACCTATAATACAATATTAACTGGTCTGTAAAATGCATAAATCCATACATATATATTGATTAAATTATTATGCAAAATCTATAAAAAAAAAATTGTATACTACATACATTACCTTAAACATTACACTATTGTTTACCAGATCGCAGAACATGACCTCAATCCCTGTTACATGGTTGTAGAGTAATAGTGTGCATCTACTTCGCTGAAAAAATTAGATATTCTATTAAGGGATGAGAATTGGCTGTGAATCTATAATGCTGCCGACTGAGCATCCAAAAAAGGCAAATCTATTGCCAATTTTATATTCATATTGACGCTGAGGTTGCACCCAGGCAGAATTACAACAGATATTTTCCACTGAGGGGTGAGTGCCAAGAATATCTTTATATTTATCTATGGTATTGCGTTATACCATCTAGAGCACCCCCACCATATACATTTTGAAATTTGGGATACATCTACTAAACGGTGTGTTTAGTTTACCATATTGTTTCAAGAATTTCACATTATGGAGGACTTTTTATCCAGAGCAGGAGCTCTGGCAGACATTGCTGAAACATTATCCATCACAGACATACAAGCACAAGCAGTATTATGGCCTGGGTCGGCTAGTGAATTAACTCACACCAACACTGCTAAAGATTTATATAATGATCTTATGAAATTAAAAAGACGAGAGATTGATCTCGATTTGCATGGGATCTTCATCTCCGATTACTACTGATCCAAAAGGATACCAAGAGGCTTTAGGATCAGAAATGCACCAACAATAGGGAGACAGAATCCAGATTTCTGTAAAAAATGGATGAACATTGCTAATAAATGCTCCCTCAACTGGATGGTCATAGTAGTCGAGGAAGTAGGAAAAGAATTGATTCTGGTGAAACATTCCATTCAAGAGTTCGAGATTTCCAATGTACTATCTCTGCAATCTTCAGCAGTAACCACCCAAATGTTAAAGTTACAAGATGATATTAACAAATACAAAAATGAACTTATTAGGTTCAAAAAGCAAAAACTAGCCAAAGTTAACCATGACTACCAGTACCATCAGGTGTACAGATGGCTTAGTGGCACATCATCAGCTAATAGAGAACAACCACCAAGAAACAGACATCGAATCAGAAAACCCACATTTCAAATAGTGGACATCAGTTCAGGGGAGTCAGCGTCGGATGCTGATAATAGAGATGACAGACCACAAGGCGGATCAGAACATTTTTTAGAAAGAGACCCAGCACCTCAAGAGTCCCCAGGTACCTCTCGAATGGACACCAGAGGCATAAGAAGAATAGAGTCCCACATAGAGGACAGAAGGGAATACAAAGCATAAATTCCAAGGGCAAACCACCCTTGCGGAAGAGGTAACGAGTGTCTTTAACCTTTCATATAAAATACTGACAACCGACCATTACTCTGTACTCACTAAAGGACTTACATTCGTGCCTGTGTCTAAACCAGATCCTTTCAAGGTGGAAGTAGAAATGTACCAATTGCAACGCACGTTAATCAATAATGAACATCGGAAAGAAGTTCTACCACATACACCTAAGACTCCTTTTAAAGTGAAGTATACATCTGAGATAAAGACATCAAGTAACTCTATTAAGACCTTCATGCAAGTTCTAAAGAAAGACAGTGACTGCATTACTAAGAAACCACGGGACCATAGACAAAACTTAACAAAAGGTGAATGGGCAGCACTTAAAGATCTCAAACAAGATCCAGAGATCATTATCCGGGCTGCTGACCAAGGGGGAGCCATTGTTATAATGACATACCGCCAATATCAAACAGAAATCATGAGGCAATTGTCCGACACTACCACGTACCGAAGACTAACTTTTCCTACCACTAAATTCCAAAAGAGAATTAAAGAACATATCACAATAGGATTACAAATGGGATACGTGGATATGCCCACATCTAAATATCTTTTTGTTGAACGTTCGATATACCCAGTATTGTACACCATCCCGAAAATTCACAAAGACACCAAGAATCCCCCTGGCAGACCTATTGTGTCTGCCAGAGGAAGTTTGCTAGAACCTATAGCAAAATATGTGGATTTCTACATCAAGGACAGTGTCCAGCAATTGCCCACATGCATTCGCGATACTAAAGATCTACTGAATAGATTACAAGACATCTCCTTTGAAGAACAAGACAGTATAATACTAGCCACTTTAGACGTACAAAGCCTGTACACCATCATACCCCATTCGGGTGGCATAGAAGCCCTCAGAGAAATACTCACGACATCGGACAAATATCAAGGACCTCCGATAGAATATCTTCTTGAATTTCTAAACATCGCATTAACTTGTAATTATTTTAAATTCGAAGAATTATTCTATTTACAACTGGAGGGGACAGCGATGGATGCGGCTATGGCACTCTCATATGCCAATGCCTATATGTCCCAATTTGAACACCGGTATATTTTGAATTCAACACAGGATAAGATCTTGGCTTACTATCGTTTTGTGGATGACGTGCTCATGATATGGAAAGGTTCATCTAAAGAATTGGAAGACATGATAGTCCACATTAACAATCTGAAATCACCAGTTAAATTCACCCTGGCTCACAGTGAGAAAGAAATACCTTTCTTGGATGTTACCATATATAAAGACGGGAATAAATTTGGGCATACACTTCATCGCAAGAGCACGGACAGAAACACTCTCCTTTCAAGCACCAGTTATCATCCACAACACTTTAAGGATGCGCTGCCTATATCCCAATTTATGCGGGTACTTCGTTACAATAGTGATGAGAAAAAACGCGAGGTACAACTACAAGAAATGACCCTCAGGTTTCAAGAGAGAGGGTACCGGATTCAAACACTTGAGAAAGCAAAAACTCGGGCAATTGAAAAATGGACACAGGAAATAATGAAGACACAAGTCAAATCTAACATAGATCCACCTAAAATCTATGTACCACTCACCTATCATACAGGGACAACACAAATGCGAAATTCAATTGAAAAACATTGGGACATACTTCATTCTGATAAACAATTACCTTCGATTTTCAACAGAAAACCTACTATCAGTTATAGAAGAAATCGTAATCTAAGGGACATCCTTATCCGCAATGATCCCACACAAAGTTACCTGAAAAAAGCAACATATAAGAAACCTGGATGTTATAAATGTAGTGGCTGCGTTACTTGCAGCCACATGATCCCGGGGAATTCGTTTTCCCATCCCCCCAGTTACCCTGGACACAGTCACTCCTAGAGGTTTAAATGAATATAATACCTATTCGATGTTTTTGTGACACGGCCATGTACTAAGTTTATTATTATTTCCTATGCCCCATGGTTGTAAAGCAGATAGAGTGATGTATCTTAACATATTCTAACCGTATAATTTCATAGATTAGTAGATATTTTCTTTCTCGTTTAACTTGGTGAATAATACTTACAGAATATAACTTAATTTTTTGCAATAGATTTGCCTTTTTTGGATGCTCAGTCGGCAGCATTATAGATTCACAGCCAATTCTCATCCCTTAACCCCTTAAGGACACATGACATGTGTGACATGTCATGATTTCCTTTTATTCCAGAAGTTTGGTCCTTAAGGGGTTAATAGAATATCTCATTTTTTCAGCGAAGTAGATGCACACTATTACTCTACAACCATGTAACAGGGATTGAGGTCATGTTCTGCGATCTGGTAAACAATAGTATAATGTTTAAGGTAATGTATGTAGTATACAATTTTTTTTTATAGATTTTGCATAATAATTTAATCAATATATATGTATGGATTTATGCATTTTACAGACCAGTTAATATTGTATTATAGGTTTAGTCTGTGAGTCTTAGGCAGTGGTGGAGTTACTAGGGTTATGGGACTGGTTCTTTGTTTTCACCATCACTATATGTATAGTAATATCACTTGGTTCACAGTGTGTTTATTCTCTAGCTGCCCTATTCTCATAGAAAGGATTAAGATCCTCAGGCTATATACATTTACATAATCCTCCTTTTGTTATGTTTTTAAAGTTAATAGGCATCCTACTATTGTAGGATCAATTTTAATTTCTGCAGGCACTTAATTCACACTCTTTTGATCCCCCCCAGAGCTGTCTTTAAGCTCGCGGCAACACATATATCCACGGAGGATTTGTTTATTACGTTGCTTAGCAACGACGCACAATACACGCGTCATCACGCCCAATCACGTGGTTGCACGGGCGCACTTCCGGGTTTCGGATGGTCGGGCGGGAGTTTGTTGCTACACACCTGTTAGGTAAGTTTATCCTATTTACCTTCTTATATAAGCATGTTTATTTTACTGTTAGTTTGATCTTGAAAAAGACCCTTTAGGGGTCGAAACGTTGATTGAGGATTTGACCACAAATGTAAGACACAACCAAGAATAAAAATACCTTTTTGATGAAGTCCTGTGAGTGCACCTTTCTTCTATTTTATATATATATATATATATATATATATATATATATATATATATATATATATACACCAAAGGAATATCAAAGGCAAATATTTGTTTTTTTTGCTTTTTTCACACAAAAGCAAATATGAACGCTAACTTTGGCCAGTGTTTGTGACTAAGTGGCTACTATAAAAGACTAGACATACCCCACTTGCAATACCTTGGGTTGTCTACTTTTGCAAATGTTATGCCATCATGGGGGTAAATCTCATTCCTGGGCTACCACACGGTCTCAAAGGCAACATAACCAACCTGGCGAATTTCAATTTGAAAAAACTGAAAAATGGAATGTGCTATATTTGACCCTTGAACTTTCCAAAACACCATAAAAACTGTTAATGGGGGGTACTATTGTACTCGTGAGACTTTGCTGAATCCAAATATGTGGTTTATTTTGCAGTTAAAGCTAACGGTATTATGACATTTACAGCTAAAATGGCTACATTTTTTTAAAAAAAATCTTAATTTCTCACAGATTCTTAAATTTTATTCATAATAAATTATGTTTCAAATATGAATAGTTCATGAGAAATTAAAGCCCAGTTTCTCCTGAACAAAATTATATATAAATGATATATAATAAGTGTGGGTGCACTTAATATGAAAGAGGTGAATTACGGTTGAACAGACATATAGCGCAAATACCAGATTTTGTTTTGATCAGAACGTGTACTATTGACTCCGTCCTGAAGGGGTTAAATTCTGACTGTAGTATTTGAAAAGATATACGATAGTTATTCGAAAATAAATATTTTATTAAAGGTTTACCTTTTGATTTCCAATATTTTATGTTTAAATCATGTATAATTGACATAACTATTTGAATGGGGAGACAATTAATAATCATGTTTTTTTGTCTTAAGTTTGTGTCTTATTGTATTCCAAAACTGTAAAATATGTTGATATTTCTGCTGCTGTTATTTTTAGATACAGTCTGAAAGAGGTATATTGGATGCATTGTCTATATACTCTTCTTCAATTATTTGCCAAATTTTATTATTATCATTATTATAAGATTTTAATGCATACAGTATGATAGCATGCATGCGTCATGGTACTCAGAAAGGTTTGGCATCCCTAAACCTCCCTTTTCAAAATTATTTGATAAACTGTGTAAATTGATTCTCAGGGGGTTAGTGGGGGGGGGGGAGGAGAGGAGGGCGCATGTGAATTTATTCAATAAAGATCGGATCATCTTAAGCCACTGGGGAGGGAACTTGAGTGGAATAATCCTGAATAGGTAGATCCATTTTGGAAAATATAAAATTTGACAGTATTGATCCTACCTATCCAGGATATGCCTAATTTTTGTCTTAAGTGTTATTAATCAATTCATGAAATTTGTTTCAAGGATTTTATAAGCATCTGATAATAGCCTGATTCCTAAATAATCTATGGGATCCGTAGACCAGATAACATCATAATTACTCTTTATATATATTTTTCATCATCAGATTTGTTTATATTTAATTTATAATTGTAAAATATACTATCATTTTGTCTATTATTTTTATTACTATAACTAGTGAAGTTTTTGGTTGTTGTAAGGTAATTCATATGTCATCAGGTTTATTTTTTTGATTGATCTGTTCTAAACTTAAATCCTTCAAAAGTGGACGCCACTTTGTTGTGTGTTTTTAATAAGGGAACCTATTCTAGCGGACTATGTACCTATCTATCACCTTAAGAACCGTTTCTATTAAGTTTACAATGGGGCTGCTTTGAAGCAGTATGGTGGGAGGGATTGTTTAACAAGGCTCTCTTTCTAGGTTAGTGGGGCAGAAGTCCACCCGGATGGATACTTTGACATTTGTGACATTATTTGTCATGTTTATGTAAGGTGTAATGGACAGAAGGTCCATGTAGGCATATCTTGTGGAACTATTGATTATAAATTTAATCTTTAACCGATAGCACTCCAGTCAAAGTGTAACTCTCTATCTAAGACACTACACTGACTTGGAATTTGAAGCAGATGATTTTTATGTAGATATCCTATACACATTATAATCTTCAAATCTTCAATTATTTTCTAATCTATATTCTTTAAAATAAAATACCACCTCTAGATGCTGTAATTGGTACAGTTCTTTCTGTTAGCACTCCAGTGAAAAAGTGGTCCTTACAGTTCAACATTACTTGGAATATACTACAGAACACTAGTATCCCATGTATCTATAATTTTCTTTTCCCACCTGATACAGAGGACCCCCTTCCCTGATGAATAGAAGACACAGATTTATTAACTAGTCTTAACATTGCTCCCATGAAAGAATGATTTTAATATCTTTTGGATCCCTATTGACTGCTATTACAACAACTACTGTTATCATTTGTAGCTACAAAGTTATTTGCAACATTAGGGACCAATAGTGGATACAATCTATACTAATTTTATGAAGACTAGCAACTAGCTAGTGGCAATACATACTTTTACTTTGTACCTGACCAAGGATGCTGAGACTAAGTAGTTTGGCATTGTTAGTTCCCCCTTTTAATATTTTGTACTTTTCCACAATCACGTTTTTTTCTTTATTCACGTTATGGATATATGTATATTGTAGGTGATCATATTGGATTTAATACATGTTGGTAATTTTAATGCCTAAAAATTAAATTACCAACACGGCTAACTTTTTGAGATTTGGACTCCCGATTGTTTCATTTTCTTGGGGACCTTGTCTCATATTTTCTACTTTTCTCTAATTAAAATTATAGTTGATTAAGCCCAAATTAGCCTTCCATTCCTTATTAGCTCCAGGGTTTGACTTGCGTCTTAACCAAGTAGCTTATTTTCTATTTTTACTTCTAACATAATATTCAACCTTGAATGCACTCACACAGCTGCATACATTCTTTATACTCACAGATTCAAGCGCAATACTTTTTACTCAGAGATATACATATACAAACATATGCAGCTCTCCAATATGAATATATATATATATATATATATATATATTTTAAATTGTATGCCTGAAACGACCAGTTACTGATTTCATTAAGCTAGCTTTATCTGGTTGTTTCTTTTTTTATCTTGTGGGGAGCAGGGGGTGCCTTAGAATTACATGCCTACAGGCAACGTATTATGTATTGAAGTTAATCAGGAGTTGATTCCCTGGCTTTAGACAGGTGCACTGAAAGTAAATAATTGGGTTTAAAAAAAAAAGCACAACAGCAATCTCCAGTAAAGCTATAGAAAAACGTTAATAGGGACGCACAGAAGGAAAACAAAAATAAAAGAAATCACAAGGGGAGCCCTTGAACAAACACAAATTCCTAGCATGTTTCAGACTTTTCAGACTTTAATCACGAATTAGACTCGTGCAAAAATGTGTTTCAGATGTTTCATCTAAATCAAATACTGTGTTATCCACACCCAGACAAATCAATCATCCGTTATTTACTCCACAGGTAAATCCAGGGCAATCAATTCAGCAGGTGTGGATTAAAATGAGTTTATTTAGACATAATGTCCAAAACACATTTTTGCACAAGTCTGAACTTGATGATTTAAAACTGGTTGTATGTAAGATGCACAAAACAACAGCAATTCTTTTTGACATTAATTGAGAGAGAGAGACAAATAAACACATAGAAAACCGAAATATATTTCTACAGTATCTAAAGCAAAGAGAAAGGTCATCAAATACTAGAATACAAAATCTCATGATCACATTGTGTATTGATTTTGAGCATTACAGATATGAAGCAAGGTCAAAAAATAAGAAATTCAGTTCCAGTTTGTTCTATACCCTTAGGCACCTTTCCCAAGTGAAAATGCTTACCCTGATTGATCTTTCTGGGTATTAGGGACTATTTCTACTTAAATTCAATTTAAGAACTGTATTGCATTATTAATCGATGTGGCATGTTTCTTGCACAAGTGATTTTTTAGACTTATCTAACAAGATAATAACAAATGTGATACATTTGTAGATTATTTTCTGTTCGTTTTTAGCAAGAACAATTAACGGGTATCCATGGAAACAGCTACAACATGCGGTTTTCTGATAACAAGTTTAGAAGTGTAAATGTGATATTCTACATTGTTTGAACAGCTCAATAGAGAAAAATATGCTTAATAGTGGCAAATCATCACTATTTAATTCTCATATTTGCCTTCCCATCACAATACCGACATGTAGTAAAAAGTAGAAAACAAGAGTACATTCAATGCATATAATAAATAAGTGTCATAAATGTAGTTAATATAATATCAACAATAAACGTGAGAAACAATTCAGTAAAGCTGATTTTTTGTTTGTTTGTTTGTTTGTTTGTTTTTTGGTAACTTAATAGTTTAGTGTAGTAAAAATAAATTAACAGTTGCTTACTGACACTCTCAGCCAGTGAGCTAGCCCTGCACCAGTTCTTGCTTAACCTCTCAGTGACCAGACCTTTTATAAATTTTCATACCGTTTGGGTCCAGGGCTGTTTGTACATTTCTGCGGTGTTTGTGTTTAGCTGTCATTTTCCTCTTACTCATTTAGAATACCCACATATATTATATACCATTAAATGGTCTTTCTAAAGATACCATTATTTTCATCATATCATTTAATTTACTATGAAAAAGTATAAAATATGATGATTTGTTTTTTTTTAAAACACACTTTTTAAAACTTTGACCCACCCCCCAATCTGTAACAGCTAAAAAAAACACCCATGCTAAATAGTTTCTAAATTTTGACCTGAGTTTAGAAATACTGTTAACATGTTCTTAGCTTTTTTTGGAAAGTTATAGGGCAATAAGTACAAGTAGCACTTTTTTTTTTTTTTTTGCTATTTCCAAACCATTTTTTACATTGTAACACTAATATCTGTCTTAAATCCCTGAATAACCCTTCACATGTATATATTTTTTAAAAGAAGACAACCTAAGGTATTAAACGTGAGGTAGTTTGACTCTTTTCATGCAACCATTTTATCAGCAATCTATGCCAAATTTAAAACAATAATAATAATTGGTGTTTTTATGACACACATAGCAATTTAAGAATACATGTACAGATAACTTTAAGGGTTACTGCCAAAGAACACCCCAATATGTGTTCACCAACATATCCTGAGTACAGTGATACCCCCATGTATAGGTGTGTCTGGTTCTTTGGGGGCTAAAATACCTTATTTGGAGGGTGCACATTCCAGTTTCCAAACTTGGAATTTTCACAGGTGTAATCATGCACCCATGTCCTATTTGGGACATTTTTGAAGCCGGACAATGTAATTTACGCCATCAACTCATATATTTTTGAAGATAAGACACCTTAGGCTATTTCAAATGGTGGTATTTTAATACTTTCCTTGCACTAATTCTACTACCAGTCTTTGTCAACCTCTTGAGAGGTAATTTTTTTGTGTTATTTTTTACACACATTGTATTTTAGGCATGGATTCTCAGCTCCTGTTATGTATTACTGCCAAAGAATACCCCATTATGTATTCAACAACATCTCCTGAGTACAGTGATATCACCCATGTACAGGTGTGTTGGGTTCTCTTGGAGCTAAAAGACCTTATTTGTAGGGTGCACATTTCAGTTTTCCAACTTGGAATTTTCGCAGCTGGTCATCATGCACCCATGTCCTATTTGGGACAGTTTTGAAGCCGACCAATGTAATCTACCCCCATCAAACCATATATTTTTGAAAAGTAGACACCCTAGGGTATTTTAAATGGTGGTATTATAACACTTTCCATGCACTAATTCTACCACCAGTCTTTGTCAAACTTTTGGGTAGTCGTTTTTTTGTGTTATTTTTCTCTCACATTATACTTTAGGCATTGATTCTCAGTTCCGGTTATGTGTTACTGACAAAGAACACCCCTATTATGTGTTCAGCAACATATCCCGAGTACAACAGTGCCCCCCAATGTACATTTTTTTTGTTTTTTTTGCAAACTTACAGGGGTCAAATGTAGGGCTTTCCCCTTTTCCATGTTTGCACATTGAAATTTGCTCGATTGGTTTGCTGATCCTATGTTGCCTTTGAGACCGTATAGCAGCCCATGAATGAAAATTAAACCCATCATGGCATACCATTTAATTACTGTTTTAAAAACTCATATTTGTGTTCAGCGCAGTCTCCCGAGTATAACAATACCCCCATGTACAGGTTTTAATGGTGTTTTGGAAAGTTTGCCAGATTGGTTTGCTGGGTCTGTGTTGCTTTTTGAGACCATTTGGGAGCCCAGTAATGTGAAATAATGCCATCATGGCATACCATTTTCAAATGTAGACAACCCAGGTGTAATGGTATCTATTAATTAATGACTTTACATCATAAAGAAAGCATATTTAGTGTAATGCTTTGGAGGCACCACTAGGGGCAGTGTGCAGGAAGACATGTGCTTCTGGCAGTGACATCACAGTCCAGCCTACTTACACTGAATAAAAACCAGATGTAGGAGAAACTCTGGCTCTTTGCCTGTACCTGACTGGACCTAAGATGTAGTACCATCTCTGACTTAACCCCAGCCAAAGGGCTGGGGCCTTGTAAGTAATATAAATCCATTGTAACATTTAGCAATTGTAATAGCCTTTTGTAAAACATTTAGCAACCTTTTGTAAGTAATTTTGTATTGTATAATTATTGTGGTAAATTGACATTCTGCTAGCATCTGTTTATTTATTATAGTTATATTAAATATACATTTAATATTACAACATTTTGTGTATTTTCTATCCACATATTTGACCATAATACCATGAACTATAAAAATATTAATGTTGTTCTGTATTGCTTAATTATTATGTATTAAGAGATTAATATTCATATTTAAGTCACGACCACAACACCAGGGTATTTAAAATGGGGTATTTCCATTCTTTTGTAGTAGCCACTTAGTCACAAACACTGGCCAAAGTTAGCGTTTTTATTAGTTTTTTTATAAATGTTTTTATGCAATTTAAATTATACTATATATATATATATATATATATATATATATATATATATATATATATATATATATAGAATCCGAATGCCCCGCACTCAATTTAACCGGTCTTGTTCAATGCCTCGGTGCAACAGCTCCAGCCACTCCATATATTCCCGAAAGAGTGCACTCAAAGGACTTGAATACATTTCAAATAGATACTTTAATGAAGTATTATATTGCAAGAAAATATTGCAGATTTTATTAGTTTTTAAAAGGTTTTTTTTTTTTTTTTTTAAAAACACCTTATCTAGGCAAAAAATAATGGGGATTTAGTTACATTAATGTAACTAAATCCCCATTATTTTTTACCTAGATAAGGTGTTTTTAAAAAAAAAAAACCTTTTAAAAACTAATAAAATCTGTCAACATTGAAGTTGCTGTTTAGTAGATAGGAGAGTGCGCTGGATCTTGTTTATTGTATAATATGGCCCCCAGCAGCACCCCATTTAAGCATGTTCAGGTGAGTGCAGCCACCCCCCCATGTTCCATATGTATATATTTGGGAGTCTAGCCAACTCCTTGGTTTTGCACCCCTCCCTGTCGCAGGTGCCTCATCTCAGGTCCCTGTTTAGCCTTGTACTGCAGAGAGCCTCAGATGGAATTTTTTTCCCAAGTAAGTGGGTTAATATCATAAGAGCAGACATTAGACTGTGAGAGTAGGACCTGCCAAAGATGGGGTACATTGACGTTGTGGCAGGCTTATGCAATGTATGATCATATAATGTAACTAAATCCCCATTATTTTTTGCCTAGATAAGGTGTTTTTAAAAAAAAAAAACCTTTTAAAAACTAATAAAATCTGTCAACATTGAAGTTGCTGTTTAGTAGATAGGAGAGTGCGCTGGATCTTGTTTATTGTATAATATGGCCCCCAGCAGTGTGGTGGAATCTCGGTAAAAATAAATTTAGTAGGCCGAGATTACCACGTGGCATGTGTACGTGCATATGCTGACGTATCGATCAGTTGGTTGCACGAGGCAAGATACGATCAGTAGTGTACGGAGCATGTGCAAGAATACAGGATGTAGTATTCCCCTCCTCCATTGTGCTGGACAAGCCATGCGGTCAAGCAGGAAGTTAATTCTTACTTGTATTGATTGGTCAAGAGAATGTGCGGGTGGAGCTTAATATGGGAGGAGTTATATGCCTATATAAGGAGCCTGCACTATTGTCCGGGGCTCAGAACTTGTGGTATTTTGGTGACGCTAGTCCCTCTGAGTCCCGATCGGTGATCCAATAAAGAATCTCTTCCTTCCTGAAGAAACCTGTGTCCATCTCTCTGTGCTTCGCTTCCGTCAGTTTCTCCGGTATCATTTGGTGCATTGGCCGGGAAGCTCATCGTTCAACGGTAGCTGAGAGGCAGAGGCGTGAGACGGTCTATCTTTGCCCACGTTCTCTACGGCTGCACCCCTGAACTTCTGCGTGGACCTCCCTTCGTCTCGGCGCCACTGGTCTGTTGTCCAGGAGATCATCGGCCTCTACGTGAGAAGTGCTGGGGTGTCCCCGTCGATGAGTGTGAACTCAGGTTCAGGAACGAGGAGGTAAGACAACTGCTGTTTTAGACGGCAGACCCACTAGGGGTATACCGATTGTGCGGTAGGCCCATAAGGGGTTTGAATTGTGTATGGAATCTGCCCCCTCTGTCGGAGGGAAGGAGCGAAGGCGCACCGCTCGATCGAACGCTCTTTAGTCAGACCGTTTGATTTTGTTAGTCAGGCGGGGCTCTGGTGTAAATAGCCCTAGCCGGACACCGGTGTCTTGTCTAGACTAGCGTTCTAGGGTGTATATTTTGTTCGCTAGGTCGGAGGGACCGGGAGACTAAGCGGCGTCTGTGTAAATTCGGTTCGCTAGCTCTCAACCTATCTTGGCTAAGTGGGAAGGCGTGTAAATTTGGAACCCACTAGATTTTTGATAGTAATCGACTAAGAGGCGTCTGTGTAAATTCGGTCCTCTAGCTCGCTATATGTGGTGCTTGGGCAGTGTGGCTAACCAAAACGGGTGTATATAGTTTTAGGTAGTCCATCAAGGTACTGGCCAATAGTTTAGTTGGGAATTGTAAATGTGATAAAGATTGTTTAGTAAAGTGTATATCTTGTTAGATAGCGCGAGCTCAGCCGTCTAGCGAGAGTGTTAATAGTGTGTTGCTGTATTATAGTGCACGGTACCATAACCCTGTATATTTACTGACACTGTATATAAGTACTAATAATTGTCGTCCATTGCATGTTTAACACCATAACCACTAATAATTGTATTGTGACCTTAACTTGTGCTTTGACCTATACTAACCGTACTGTAACCGCTATTTGTAAAAGACGATGTTACTGGGGTGTGTTATAGACGGGTAATTCGTATATAGAGAATTATAGCGTGGGTGACTGTATAGTTTCGCCAAAGGGCATAATATTGATTATCTAGTGACTGGTGTAACAGCTGTGTGTGTACGGGAATTCCCTGAGTGTTTATTGTGTTATTGTATACGTTTCACTTGGTAACTGTACCACGTGGTGCTGTTGCCAGAGGAAACGGGTGTGACTGTTGAATAGTACGCGTGCATAGTATTCGTTGTCAACGACGTTCCATTGATAAGTATGGGCGCGTCGCAGTCAACGATTCCGGATCCCTTAGGTTGTATGGTGAAGAATTTTAAAAAGGGATTCAAGACATGTGATTTTGGGGTTAAAATGTCTCCTGTACGTTTGGTCACTTTGTGTACTAGGGAGTGGCCTACTTTGGTTGCGGCATGGCCGCCACATGGCAGTTTGGATCCAACTCTGGTACAGCGCTTACACGTGGCTGTATCGGGTAGGCCTGAACTTTACGGCCAGTTTCCTTATATTGATTGTTGGAGACAGGCCGTAAATGACTCGCCAAAATGGCTTCAGACATGCCACGAGGAGCAATGTCGCCTCATGGTAGCTAGGACTTGTTTGTCCACTAGGACTGGTGTTAGGCCCATTTTGGACACGCCCCCTGAGTCCGAGATCCCTTTGCAGCCCCCTTACTTTCCGTTAAGAGGAAGTGACGCAAATGCAGGAAGTCCTGCAACCCTTCCCTCATTGCCCTCATCCACTTCCGCTTCCTCCTCCAGTACAGAATCCACCCCCTCTCGTACTAAATCTCCCCTTCCGGAATCAGAACCAACCCCCATTAAATCCGAATATCCTGATTTGGCGCCACTTCAGACTTCCGGTCAAGCTTCATCTAGCTCGACTCGAAGTGTTTTATTTACAACCTTTTCCCAAAACCAAGCTCCCACATCCCCATACCCTATTTCTCCCCGACTGGAACCTATGACTGACGCCCCTCCACGTAGCCGCATACAGACCCGACAACTGACCGGTACCCAACAATTAAAACACTATCAGATGCCTCTTCGTCTGAATCCTGGGTCAGCCTATATCGATGCCGCAGGCCAAATGGCACATGCTGACCCAGTCTTTGTATATGTCCCGTTCACAACAACCGATCTCTTAAATTGGAAGACCCACAATTCCTCGTATACTGAGAAACCACAAGCTATGACTGATCTGTTCACCTCAATAGTACAGACACATAACCCGACATGGGCTGATTGCCAGCAGTTATTAATGACTTTGTTTAACAATGAGGAAAGGACAAGAATTAATCAAGCGGCCATTAAAGCGCTAGAAGATAAAGCCCGTACTTTAAACCAAGCCAATCCATCAGCATGGGCCGCAACACATTATCCCAACACCGATCCTGATTGGAATGTAAACGGTGCTGATATGGTTCAACTCAGAGCCTATAGAGACGCTATAATTGCTGGCATGAAAGCCGGAGGAAAGAAAGCCATTAATATGTCGAAGACAGTTGAGGTGATTCAGAAAAGTGATGAAGCGCCCAGTGTCTTTTATGACCGATTATTGGAGGCATACCGCTTGTATACCCCCTTTAATCCGGAAGACGCAGATAATTCCCGAATGGTGAACTCCGCCTTTGTCAGCCAAGCTTATGGAGATATTAAGCGCAAGCTACAGAAGTTAGAAGGGTTTGCAGGTATGTCCATCACCCAACTAATGGAGGTAGCGAATAAGGTATATATGAATAGGGAAACAGAAAGTAAGAAAGAGGAAGAGCGCAAGATGCGTAGAAAGGCAGACATGCTAGCGGTAGCGATCGCAGGCGTAGATAGACGGGGCCCAGATAGAGGCGATAGTAAGTGGAATGAGGAACCTCTAAGTAGAAATCAGTGCGCATACTGTAAGGAAGAAGGGCATTGGAGAAATGAGTGTCCTCGAAGAGAACAGTGTGAGAGAGACAGACCTAGGACAGGTTATGGAAACTTTAGAGGCAGAGCGAGAGGTAGAGGAGGCCCCGGAGGGAGTAATGGTAATAGAGGGAGCAATGGGAACAGAGGAAGTGTTAGGGAAGATAGGTATTTCCCAGCAGCGCAAAGGTCCCGCGATAGGGAAGGCAGGGACTTTGTAGGATTGGCTGACACGGTCATGGAGGACTATTGATACCGACCGGGCTCCATCCCCCTTGGTCGAGCGGAGCCTATGGTCGATGTATCAATAGGGGGAAAAAGGAGTGCGTTCATGATCGACACTGGTGCTGAACATTCAGTGGTGACTAATCTAGTTGCTCCTCCATCTGGAAGGACTATTACTGTAATAGGAGCAACTGGAAGAAGTGCTGAAAAACCGGTTCTTAAAAGTCGACTCTGTACATTGGGAGGCCACGTAGTAAAACATCAATTCCTTTATATGCCTGAATGTCCAGTCCAATTGCTGGGACGTGATATGCTATCAAAATTACAAGCGCAGATTACGTTCCTACCAAATGGAACAACATCCTTAAAGTTTAATGGACCTTCAGGTATTATGACATTATCCGTACCAAAGGAAGAAGAGTGGCGACTTTATACAGCGTTGACTAGCCAAAACCCTAGAAGTGATGAGTCATTATTCAACATACCAGGAGTTTGGGCAGAGAACAACCCACCAGGACTGGCCCGCAATATTCAACCTATTAAAATTGAACTAAAACTTGGGGTTTATCCAGTGAGCCTAAGACAATATCACATCCCGCAGAAGGCTAAGAAGAACATCCAATCTTATCTGGATAAGTTCATACGGTATGGTATCCTAAAATTCTGTACTTCCCCCTGGAACACCCCATTGCTGCCTGTTCAAAAGCCCGGCACAGATGAGTATCGACCTGTGCAGGACTTGAGAGCAGTCAATGATGCGGTTGTTAGTATACATCCAGTTGTACCCAATCCATATAACCTGCTTGCTTTAATTCCGGGCGGGGCTACTTACTTTACAGTCTTAGACCTCAAAGATGCCTTCTTTTGCCTCCGAATTGCCGCAGAAAGTCAATGTATTTTCGCTTTCCAATGGGAGAACGCTGTAACGGGCTCGAAACGCCAAATGACCTGGACAAGACTGCCCCAAGGGTTTAAAAATTCACCTACCCTATTTGGTTCAGCTCTAAGTCAAGATCTACTGGATTTCGAGTCCATCCCAGGAGAGTGTGTATTGTTACAGTATGTAGATGACTTGTTGATAGCAGCAGTTACAAAAGAAATCTGTCAGCAAGCAACGCACGATCTACTACACATTCTCTGGAAGGCAGGATACAAGGTGTCTAGAAAGAAGGCTCAGTTGTGTTTGCCAACTGTCAAATATCTGGGATTCCATATCTCTGAAGGTCAAAGAATTATGGGGCCAGAGAGAAAAGAAGCTGTGTGCCAAATACCGATACCCAAGAATAGAAGACAAGTGCGAGAATTCTTGGGGGCAGCAGGCTTCTGTAGGATATGGATTCCCAGCTACGCGATACTGGCAAAACCTCTGTACGCAACTATCAAAGGTACAGAGCACGACCCCTTCTTATGGACTCAAGAACAGCAAACGGCATTTGAAGATGTGAAGAAGGCTTTGATGAGTGCCCCAGCATTAGGTCTACCTGATCATACACGACCATTCTACCTGTATGTACATGAGCAAAGAAGAATGGCTGTGGGAGTATTGACACAGTACTTGGGATCATGGCAAAGACCTGTTGCCTACATGTCTAAGCAATTGGATGCAGTGGCCAGCGGACTTCCACCTTGTCTAAGAGCCGTAGCTGCAGCCGCCCTGCTAGTAGCTGAAGCCGATAAACTCACTCTGGGTCAAGAACTTTATGTACGAGTCCCACATGCAGTACAGACGTTGTTGGATTACAAAGGAAATCATTGGTTTAGTAACAGCCGTATGACCAAGTATCAAGCAATGTTGTGTGAAAACCCAAGAGTGCATTTAGAGACTGTAAACACCTTAAATCCAGCTACCCTTTTGCCACAACCTACTGAAAGTCAACATGATTGTTTGGAAGTAATGGATGAAGTATTCTCAAGTAGACCAGATCTTCGTGATTTTCCCATCCAGAACCCCGATGTTCAATATTATACCGACGGCAGTAGTTATGTGAAAGAAGGGATCCGCTATGCAGGATATGCAGTAACAACAATAGACAAGGTGATAGAAGCTCGGCCACTGGCGAAAGGAACATCAGCACAAAAGGCAGAATTGATAGCACTGACACGAGCGTTACAATTGGTTGAAGGTTTAAGAGTGAACATCTACACGGACTCCAAATATGCGTTTTTAACCACTCATGCCCACGGAGCTTTGTATAAAGAAAGAGGGCTACTGAATTCAGAAGGCAAAGAAATCAAATACGCAGCTGAAATCCTACAACTATTGGAAGCAGTGTGGGAGCCGAAAGAAGTCGGTATCATACATTGTCGAGCGCATCTGAGAGGAGATGGTGATGTAACCAAAGGAAATCGGATGGCAGATAGTGCAGCTAAGCGTGCTGCTGAATCAGGAAGACAGGAATATGTGGGGCATATAGCTGCTCTTATACCAACTTCACTGTCCCAATGGACTCCAGTTTATACAGCTCAAGAAGAGGAGTGGTTAAAGACTGAACCAGGAAAGTATTTGGAGAACAAGTGGTATCAGCTAGAAGATGGAAGAATAGTCATACCAGCATCACTAGCGGTAGAAATTGTCCAAAATTATCACAACGGGACACATTCTGGGAGAGACAGCACAGAAGAATCTCTCAGAAAACATTTCTACATACCAAGATTGTCCAACTTGACTCAGGCCATTGTACGAAGATGTGTAACGTGTGCTAAAAATAATGCAAGACAAGGACCAGTAAAGCCACCAGGAGTCCAGTTTATGGGGGGACTCCCCATGTCCGATTTACAAATTGACTTTACAGTGATGCCTAAGTCGGGTGGACATCGTTACCTGCTGGTAATTGTGTGCACCTATTCAGGCTGGGTAGAAGCATGTCCTACTCGTACAGAGAAAGCAGGAGAAGTTGTGAGATTCCTGCTACGAGAAATAATACCCCGATATGGACTACCCTGTTCTATAGGATCGGACAATGGTCCAGCTTTTGTTCATCAGTGCCTACAGCAACTGACTCATATGCTTGGTATAAAGTGGAGGCTTCATACAGCATATAGACCCCAGAGTTCTGGTAAGGTAGAGAGAATGAATAGAACTATTAAGAATCAGTTGGCTAAAATGTGTCAGGAAACCCAACTTAAGTGGAACGTTCTCTTACCCATAGCTTTATTGCGAATCCGCAGTACCCCTACCAGAAGGATGGGCCTCTCTCCTTTTGAAATCATGTATGGGCGACCTCCTCCCGTACTTGGTAACTTAAGGGGGGACTTGAGTCAGTTGTGAGAAGGAATTACCCGGCAGCAGGTTGTAGAGTTGGGTAAGACTATGGAGGAGGTACAGAAATGGGTACAAGATAGATTACCTGTGAATATTTATCCCCCAGTTCATAGTTATCATCCAGGAGATCAAGTGTGGATTAAAGAGTGGAATAATGTACCGTTAGGGCCCAAGTGGAGAGGTCCTTATGTTGTTCTTTTGTCTACCCCTACAGCGATAAAAGTAGCCGAAGTGACTCCGTGGATACATCACTCCAGGGTTAAACCAGCAGCAGTCGATTCTTGGCAAGTTACAGCAGATCCAGAGAATCCCTGCAAGATCCGGTTAAAACGCACGACTCAGTCGGAGTAACGAGGAACTATTGTGGATTACAAAATTTTATTATTTTTGGGATTTGGTGCGTGAGTGAGAAGGCCATAATAAAGCCTGTCCGCCCACCGACGTATAGTATATAAGCCAGGGAAAGTCTCGAAGGGACTCCTGTGAAGACGAGCAGAACTCCATTCCCTGCAGCCCTTACACCCTGGAAGCTGAGGTGCCTTCGCACGGACGAAGACTGAGGATGACGGCGAAAGATGTGTTGATGATAATGTTTATTTATGTGTATTTTTATATTCAGGAAGGTAGAGGTACCGACACTCCTAGCTGTGAGGTATGCATTAAGACTACAAGAACAGGTAACCATATTTCCCAAACCCTAATTTGGCATTCACAATACGAGTGTAAAGGAGATGTATCGAGATGTAGATACCTAAATATAGACTATAGTGTGTGCCATTTAGGAGTAGGAGAACCTAAGTGCTTCAGTCCAGAGTATCAACCCCGTACAATTTGGTTGACTCTCAGGAATGGAGATCCTCAGGGGACCCTAATTAATAAGACGGTGTTAGAATCTGTACATTCTTCGGGTGTTCTGCTATTTGATGCGTGTAAGGCGATATCGAGTGGTAGAAAGCCGTGGAATGTATGTGGGGATCTTAGATGGGAGAGGACGTATGGGTCTAATGATAAATATATTTGTCCCAGTAGTAAAAATAAATATGTGAGTCCTAGATGCCCAAATAAAGACTATAACTTTTGCCCATATTGGTCTTGTGTGGGGTGGGCAACTTGGGGACAGACAGTAGACAAAGACATGATAGTGACTAAGTTGCCTACCAGCCCATATTGTAAGTCTATGGAATGCAATCCCATCCATATACTTATAAATAACCCCGATAAGTTTTTAGACAAATATGGCAATTTATTTGGGTTTCAAATATACGGGACGGGTTTAGATCCTGGGACAGTATTGTTTATAGGGATAGAGACTGATACGGTATCCTCCCAAACTCATCAAGTATACCATTCCTTTTATGAAGAGATGAGTATAGATAATAAGATCCCCCATAATGCTAAAAACCTGTTCATTGATTTAGCTGAAAGTATTGCCGGTAGTCTTAATGTTACCAACTGCTATGTGTGTGGAGGTACTAACATGGGAGACCAATGTCCTTGGGAAGCAAAGGAGGTAATGTCCGGTTCTGAGGCAGTTGACCAACTAATATCTACACAAGCCGATTATCATATGAGTGTTAGAGGTAAATCTGAGTGGAGATTAAAGACCTCCATCATAGGTTATGTTTGCATAGCAAGGAAAGGAATAATGTATAATACTTCTGAAGGAGAATTAACTTGTCTAGGGCAAAAAGCTTATGATGATGATACAAAGAATACAACTTGGTGGTCGGCTTCAAATGTCTCAGAACCATCTAACCCGTTTGCTAGATACGCCAATTTAAAGGATGTGTGGTTTGATTTATCCATCACATCTACCTGGAGAGCCCCAGCAAATTTGTACTGGATCTGTGGTAAGAAAGCCTATTCGGAGTTGCCACAGGACTGGGAAGGGGCATGTGTGTTGGGTATGCTCAAACCATCCTTCTTCTTGTTACCGATTGAAACAGGTGAGACTTTAGGTGTTAAAGTGTATGATGTGAATCATAGGAAGAAAAGGGGACCCATAGAGATAGGCGCCTGGGAAGATGATGAATGGCCTCCCCAGCGTATCATAGATTATTATGGGCCAGCCACGTGGGCAGAAGATGGTACCTTTGGTTATAGAACCCCTATTTATATGCTCAACCGTATTATAAGATTACAGGCGGTGGTTGAGATTATTACTAACGAAACATCACAAGCGCTCAATCTTCTAGCGAAGCATAATACCAGGATGAGGACAGCAGTCTACCAAAATAGATTAGCCTTGGATTACCTTTTGGCAGTAGAGGGAGGTGTATGTGGGAAGTTTAACCTGAGCAATTGCTGTCTTCAAATAGATGACGAAGGGCAAGCAATAGCTGAGCTTACTAGCCATATGGTTAAACTAGCGCATGTGCCTACTCAGGTATGGAAAGGGTATAATCCAAGTAGTTGGTTTGGTAGCTGGTATGAGTGGTTTGGAGGGCTTAAGGCAGTGGTAGGTGGAGTCCTACTGATTTTAATGTTGTGTCTACTCCTGCCGTGTCTTATACCCTTACCCGTAGTTAGGTCTGTGCAAAGCCTGATAGAAAATATAGCAGAGAGGAAGGCTGCTGCACAGATAATGGCAATTTATAAGTATAAGGCTCTAGATCAGGGAGAACCAATGCAGGAAGATGAGTGTTGAAGATTCACATCATAAGATAAGTCTGGTCTGGTTCAAGGTAACTTGCGGTGTATGCAAACTAAGGTTAAGTGATGCCTCAAGTAATTGTGAAATATCAAGAGGCATCAAAGGGGGGAATGTGGTGGAATCTCGGTAAAAATAAATTTAGTAGGCCGAGATTACCACGTGGCATGTGTACGTGCATATGCTGACGTATCGATCAGTTGGTTGCACGAGGCAAGATACGATCAGTAGTGTACGGAGCATGTGCAAGAATACAGGATGTAGTATTCCCCTCCTCCATTGTGCTGGACAAGCCATGCGGTCAAGCAGGAAGTTAATTCTTACTTGTATTGATTGGTCAAGAGAATGTGCGGGTGGAGCTTAATATGGGAGGAGTTATATGCCTATATAAGGAGCCTGCACTATTGTCCGGGGCTCAGAACTTGTGGTATTTTGGTGACGCTAGTCCCTCTGAGTCCCGATCGGTGATCCAATAAAGAATCTCTTCCTTCCTGAAGAAACCTGTGTCCATCTCTCTGTGCTTCGCTTCCGTCAGTTTCTCCGGTATCAGCAGCACCCCATTTAAGCATGTTCAGGTGAGTGCAGCCACCCCCCCATGTTCCATATGTATATATTTGGGAGTCTAGCCAACTCCTTGGTTTTGCACCCCTCCCTGTCGCAGGTGCCTCATCTCAGGTCCCTATTTAGCCTTGTACTGCAGAGAGCCTCAGATGTAATTTTTTTCCCAAGTAAGTGGGTTAATCTCATAAGAGCAGACATTAGACTGTGAGAGTAGGACCTGCCAAAGATGGGGTACATTGACGTTGTGGCAGGCTTATGCAATGTATGATCATATAATGTAACTAAATCCCCATTATTTTTTGCCTAGATAAGGTGTTTTTAAAAAAAAAAACCTTTTAAAAACTAATAAAATCTGTCAACATTGAAGTTGCTGTTTAGTAGATAGGAGAGTGCGCTTGATCTTGTTTATTGTATAATATGGCCCCCAGCAGTGTGGTGGAATCTCTGTAAAAATAAATTTAGTAGGCCGAGATTACCACGTGGCATGTGTACGTGCATATGCTGACGTATCGATCAGTTGGTTGCACGAGGCAAGATACGATCAGTAGTGTACGGAGCATGTGCAAGAATACAGGATGTAGTATTCCCCTCCTCCATTGTGCTGGACAAGCCATGCGGTCAAGCAGGAAGTTAATTCTTACTTGTATTGATTGGTCAAGAGAATGTGCGGGTGGAGCTTAATATGGGAGGAGTTATATGCCTATATAAGGAGCCTGCACTATTGTCCGGGGCTCAGAACTTGTGGTATTTTGGTGACGCTAGTCCCTCTGAGTCCCGATCGGTGATCCAATAAAGAATCTCTTCCTTCCTGAAGAAACCTGTGTCCATCTCTCTGTGCTTCGCTTCCGTCAGTTTCTCCGGTATCAGCAGCACCCCATTTAAGCATGTTCAGGTGAGTGCAGCCACCCCCCCATGTTCCATATGTATATATTTGGGAGTCTAGCCAACTCCTTGGTTTTGCACCCCTCCCTGTCGCAGGTGCTTCATCTCATGTCCCTATTTAGCCTTGTACTGCAGAGAGCCTCAGATGTAATTTTTTTCCCAAGTAAGTGGGTTAATCTCATAAGAGCAGACATTAGACTGTGAGAGTAGGACCTGCCAAAGATGGGGTACATTGACGTTGTGGCAGGCTTATGCAATGTATGATCATATAATGTAACTAAATCCCCATTATTTTTTGCCTAGATAAGGTGTTTTAAAAAAAAAACCTTTTAAAAACTAATAAAATCTGTCAACATTGAAGTTGCTGTTTAGTAGATAGGAGAGTGCGCTGGATCCCAGCAGCACCCCATTTAAGCATGTTCAGGTGAGTGCAGCCACCCCCCCATGTTCCATATATGTATATATATATATACATACATATAATACCTGTGTATATAATGTTTGTGTGTGTTTGTGTGTGTTTGTGTGTGTTTATACATACACACACACACACACACTTTTATTTCCTATATATGTATAATATATTATAATTAAAGCATTTTATAAAATATATTATACATGATGATGATTTCATTATAAGTGTATTTTGAGATATAAGTGTATATATCTCAAAGTACACTTATAATGCAATTAAATATATATGCATTATATATGTAAAATATATTATAAAATGCTTTAATTATTTTATAATGTATTATACATATATAATGCATATATATTATTTCATTATAAGTGTATTTTGAGATATATGTGTATATATCTCAAAGTACACTTATAATGAAATCATATATATGCATTATATATGCATAATATATTATAAAATGCTTTAATTATTTTATAATATATTATACATATAAAATATATGTATAACATATTTTCTTTTTTTTTTTACTTTTTAGCAGCCTGGGGGACTGTCTGACAGATCAGACAGTGACCTGCTTGCAGCTCCTAGAGTCCTATTGGGGCGATGTGATCATGGTGATCACATGGCTCTGGAGGGCAAGGGTGGTCAGAACTGCTGCAGGGGGACTGTTGGGGTCTCCCTGGCAGTCCCCTCGACCATGATCGCCACGGATCGCCGGTCCAGGTAAGTCCAGGGCTCCTATTTGCCGCGGACATACTAGATATGTCTGCGGTCCTTAACGACTGTTTTTTGTCAGATGTACTCAGTATAAATATATATATATTTTTTTTTATTTAAACATTATTTTTAGTTTTGTTTTTATTTTTCATTATTATTAATTTTTATAATATATATAAATATATACACAATATAAATAGTTATTATATATATATATTATATGTGTGTGTAATTTTACTCTAAGTGTATTTTTTTATTAATATACGTATATATTAATAAAAAATACACTTAGTATGACGTTATATATATATATTTTTTTTAATTTATTATTTTTTTTTTTATTTATTTTACTTTCATTAACTTTTTTTAACTTTTTCACCAGCAGGGGGACTGCCTGTCAGTTCAGGCAGTCCCCTTGCTGGCAGCCCTGTGGACACCTTTTAGATTGACACTCTAAAAGATTGACACTCTTTTAGATTGGTCACATGGCCTATGGGGGACCAACAGTACAGAGGAGGGACTGTCTGCGCTGAGCCCAGACAGTCCACCTCAGAAGAAGACATGGGGAGGCAGAGGGAAGGAGGGTAGAGTGTTAATTAAAAAAAAAAAAATTGAAACTATTACTGAGTGCCTCAACCCCTCGAGGCACTCCGTATAGGCAGGCTTCCAATGCTCTGCTCCACACTGCCGAGCACCACGAGGGGGTGTGATCACTCTGGTCCCCTGGCAGTGAGGGGGGTATTCCACAATGCCTCGATATCCAGCTCTCATTTTGGCCACGGACATACAGGGTAAGTCAGTGGTCGTTAACAACCGTTTTTTGGCTGACGTACCCTGTACGTCCACGGTCACTAAGTCAACTTAAGAACTGAGCAAAATGTATACGTTGTGATCAAAACAAAACGTAATCAAAACCTTGAATTTGCGCTATGTCTGTTCAGGCATAATTCACCTCTTTCATATTATGTGTGCACACACTTATGATATATCATTTATTCAGGTGAAATACGGCTTTCATTTAACATCAACTATTTGGGTATGAAACATAATTTAATAAAATATAAAAAATGGAAGGAAATAAGAATTTAAAAAAAAAATGTTTAGTTCTACTTGACATTTTAACTGTGAATGTCATAGAAACATAGAATGTGACGGCAGATAAGAACCATTCTGCCCATCTAGTCTGCCCAATTTTCTTAATACTTTCATTAGTCCCTGGCCTTATCTTATAGTTAGGATAGCCTTATGCCTATCCCGCGCATGCTTAAACTCCTTTACTGTGTTAACCTCTACCACTTCAGCTAGAAGGCTATTCCATGCATCCACTACCCTCTCAGTAAAGTAATACTTCCTGATATTATTTTTAAACCTTTGTCCCTCTAATCCATTAACCAGTTTAGTAGCCCTTCTCTGAACTCTCTCTAAGGTATCAATATCCTTCTGAAGATACGTTCTCCAGTACTGCATACAATACTCCAAGTGAGATCTCACCAGTGTTCTGTACAATGTCATAATACAGTTTGCTTTTACTCCAATGAAATACACATATTTGTATTCAGCGATGTCTCTCGTGTAAAACAGTACCCCCTATGTACAGGTTTTATCATGGTGTTTTGGGAAGTTAGAGTCAAATCTAGCATGTTATATTTTTCATTTTTTTCACATTGAAATTCGCCAGATTGGTTACGTTGTCTTTGAGACCGTATGGTATCCCCAGGAATGAGAATTACCCCCATGATGGCATACCATTTGCAATAGTAGACAACCCAAGGTAATCTCACCACACGATAACCATGCCCCCAAACATGAAAAATCTTGGTCTGCCCAAGGCACAGTGCCCTGTTGTGGTTCCTAGAGTTTTTAGTGTCCCTTTGTCTGTTTATTGAATTTTGATATTGACCTGGATTTATCTTGACTGTTCTGTTTTTCTGAATCCCTTGACTCGGCTCTGTTGCTTGTATTTGTGCATTTCTGATTTTCACCTTGGCTTGTTCTGATGTTCCTTGAATTTATTTTCTCTATCTATCTGGCCCTTCTAAGAACCAGTTTAGGGACCTTTTTATCTGTCTCTGTTCTTCTAGTGGATTTTCATTCTGCGTGTTGGTTATAAACGTTACAGTAATGATCGCCAAAGGTTAAATAGTTCAATTTCAGAACTAATTCCAACATTCCAACAGTTCAAATGTGTAATTGTAGAACTGTGTAACTGTAGAGATAGTAACAGAGGCTTAGGCTATACAACAGGGCCAATGGACCCCCAGGTGTTAATCCCCAGGTAATGGCTCATGACGCAAGTCTCGATGGTCTTGATCACCGTATGGATTAATTATCACATTCCTTGCAAATCTTGTTAACCAGTCCTATGCCTGCTGGTGCAGAATACTCCACCCACAGCAACAACAATAATCTGACCCATCCCTTGCACTATAGCAGGCACCCCTCTAAATATAGAGAGTTTCTGAATCAGATCAACATATTGTTTGAGCTTTGCCCTAGTGCTTATCCCACTGATAGAGCAAAGATAGGCTTTATTATAACTTTGCATATTGATATGGCCCTTCTTTGGGCAAATAAGCTCTTGGAGAATGATAGTCCCTAAGTGTATGACTACGCACAGCTTATAGCAGCTTTCAGGAGAGCTGTTGATGCACCGGGCAAAAAAGCCAATGCTGCCAGGTCTCTCCTGAGATTAAAACAGGGTAACTGCTCCTTACTTGTTTATGAATTTCGTTGCCTAGCGGTAGAGGCATGCTGGAATAACTGTGCTATCAGACTAGCTTCTACCTTTCCCTTAGATTCTACTGCAGTGGCTATGCTTGAACCTATGCAATTGTATATAACTAGATTGTCTGAGACAGAGCGACAACATAGAAGGATTGTGTAAGAAGTGTGGTAAGAGGGGACATTTCTGTTTGTCATGTCCTGAAAGGCTGGAAAACTTCAGAGTCTAAGGTCTCATGGAGGACTGGCCTTGCATGTACTAAATGATTCCTCCATATTTTTAAAACTAGAAAAAAGACTTCTACTACCTACCACCTTGAAATGGGAGGGAAAGGTTGTCCACACGCATGCCCGTATCAACTCCAGGGCAGCTGAAAACTTTAATGATAATTTTGTTGACTATAAATATGTGCTCCTTCTCAGAGAAAGAGCAACACCCTTGGCCGTAGAGGCCATAGCTTGTAGACCACTTGAAGAACCCACAGTTACTGGGAATAAGGAATTTATTCCAGTTCTTATGATGGTTTGGGTTCTTCATAAGGAAATTGTTGTTCTGCAAAAATTTCATCTCCTTCCTTTCCTATAGTCTTGGGTTATCCATGGTTGTATAAACATAACCTATATATAGATTGGGAGAAAGGAGAAGTTGTCAAATGGGGTCATTCTTGTTTAGAGGGGTGTGTCACCAAAGTCAGATCCCTGGGCCCCATAAACTTTCCTGTCTTACCTCCTATCAGGACCTTGCTCCCACAGTCACCTACCTCACACTCCCATGCCTCATCTCCCTCTCACTCCATGAGGATGCCGTGTTGGTTCAACCACCCATGCTGACTGCTCACATTCATACGAATGCCACTTCCATTCGTGCAAACACCACTTGCCAAAAATGCAATACAGAAGGTAGAACTCAGTTCGTATGGATGCCAATTACTGAACAGAACTCTGTTCATGACAATGCCGCTGCTTCCACATGCGACCACACAGGAGGTAGAGCTTTGGGAGAATCAAAAGGAGTGCACGCGCTGAATCAGAGCCTTTTAAAGGTACAGGAAGTCAAGACCAGGGAGGGACTACAATAGATAAGACCACCCACTCAAACAACCTTGATTCCATTCTCAGTTGTACTGTGCTCCTGACAAAGGTATAAAGACCTTTTGTGACAGTCCTGCTGTATCCTGATCTTTGACCCTTGCCTGAACCATCACTTTTAAACTTGTGCTGCCTGTCCTGACCTCTGGCTTCCCTGACTACTCTCTTCGTCTGATTCCTTTTTATACTGCGAACATGGTCGATTGCTTTCAGCACTCCTCTGCACCTCCATTATCCACAGACTGCATTTGCTTGAGCTCCTCTCCTGGTTCATCCATATCCATCTATTCCATCTATTCCTTTTTGGTGTGCAGATTTTTGTTTAACATTGTATTTATCCACAGACTTCAGGTGGAAGGGATTTTCAATCACAAGTTTTTCCCCACCATAACTTTTTTATTTTTTTATTTTTTTTTAGAGGTAGACGCATCTGATACAGGCATTAAGGTGATACTCTCCCAACGCTTGTCTCCTGACCAACCTCTACATCCTTGTGGATTCTTCTCTAAGTAACTATATAAAGCTGAGAAGAACTACGAGATAGGAAGCTCTTATCCATAGTATTGGCTTTTAAGGAATGGCACCATTTGTTAGAAGGTACGATTATCCCTGTTAAAATTCTAAAATCATAAAAACCTGTCCTACATGTGCAAAGCTAAGAAACTAACATAGAAACATAGAAACATAGAATGTGACGGCAGATAAGAACCATTCGGCCCATCTAGTCTGCCCAATTTTCTAAATGCTTTCATTAGTCCCTGGCCTTATCTTATAGTTAGGATAGCCTTATGCCTATCCCACGCATGCTTAAACTCCTTTACTGTGTTAACCTCTACCACTTCAGCTGGAAGGCTATTCCATGCATCCACTACCCTCTCAGTAAAGTAATACTTCCTGATATTATTTTTAAACCTTTGTCCCTCTAATTTAAGACTATGTCCTCATGTTGTGGTAGTTTTTCTTCTTTTAAATATAGTCTCTTCCTTTACTGTGTTGATTCCCTTTATGTATTTAAATGTTTCTATCATATCCCCCCTGTCTCGTCTTTCCTCCAAGCTATACATGTTTGTTAAGACACCTTTTGTCTTAATAAGTAAATAGCCGTTTAGTCCACCTTCCCTTCTCACCGTATCAAGTCTTTGTTCGTATAATGTATAATCCACGAACCATAACCAGGGGAAGCGGTAATCTCCCGAACGAGATCCGTGAATGTACTCAGGTTCCCGAACCGAACTCCACAAACTGCCGCTAACAACCGAATAACGATATCCACCAAGCAGCATAAGTTTCCCATAGATAGTCCTTAAGCGTGAATAAGAATCCCCCCAATAACGAGACTGAAGCTCTGTGTTGAGGGTCAAACAAGATCTGAGGACTGGAACACCCAGCCTGCTTTTTATTAGGAAAAGGCACACACAGGACACTCCCAGGGGGAGGATGAAAACAACCAATTATACACAGGGTAACACCCCCACGTCTCCTCCCCTCAGATAAACACATAACACAATTATAACGTACAATATTTTACCCCAGTTCTGGATGTACCCCAAAAACAGGGGGTACACCTTTAAGTCCAGCACCGCTTGAAAGGTCTTGGTTAGGGGAACACTCTGTCCAAATTCCAGCCCATTCGGTTGTGGGGTTCGGGAGTTATGGATGTTTGAAGTTTTGACCGAATGCACGGATTTTCTAGCCGAAAAGAGTTCCACAAGTGTTGGCCCTGCAGTCGGTCTCCATTCACCTGTTAAAACTGTACGAAATTCTCATCATCCGAAACTATCTCAGAGTTCGCTGGATTCCCCATAGCTGATTACGTGTAACTACCGAATGGCCGTCGTTCGGTAGTTCCAGCACGAATTTCTGGGCGCATGGAGGTCTCAGCGGTGTTCGCCTGTTTGTGTATCCGTTTTTAGTTCCATGCGTTCACAGGCAAACACCGCTGTTCGCACGCAAGATGGCCACGAACACGTGCAAAAGTCCCGAAATGGCGGCCACCTATATGTTATACATGGAGTTCGTGCGAAATGATGCGAACGGCTGGAAACAGGCTGGAACGGTAAAACATGCTTCATAATATATCAAATCAGTCATTTAGACGGATGGCACAAAATAGCCGAATCCACCAAAGAAATAGACAGACGGATGGTTCTGTCACACGGTTAAGATCCTTTAACCTTTCCTGGTAAGTTTTATCCTGCAATCCATGAACCAGTTTAGAAGCCCTTCTCTGAACTCTCTCTAAGGTATCAATATCCTTCTGAAGATACGGTCTCCAGTACTGCGTACAATGCTCCAAATGAGGTCTCACCAGTGTTCTGTACAAACACATGAGCACTTCCCTCTTTCTACTGCTAATACCTCTCCCTATACAACCAAGCATTCTGCTAGCATTTCCTGCTGCTCTATTACATTGTCTGCCTACCTTTAAGTCATCAGAAATAATCACCCCTAAATCCCTTTCCTCAGACGTTGAAGTTAGGACTCTATCAAATATTCTGTACTCTGCCCTTGGGTTTTTACGTCCAAGATGCATTATCTTGCACTTATCCACATTAAATGACAGTTGCCACAACTCTGACCATTTTTCTAGTTTACCTAAATCATTAGCCACTTGGCTTATCCCTCCTGGAACATCAACCCTGTTACATATCTTAGTATCATCAGCAAAAATACATACCTTACCATCAAGACCTTCTGCAATATCACTAATAAAAATATTAACGAGAATGGGTCCAAGTACAGATCCCTGAGGTACCCCACTGGTGACAAGCCCAAGCTTCTAATATACTCCATTGACTACAACCCTCTGTTGCCTGTCACTCAGCCACTGCCTTATCCATTCAACAATATTGGAATACAAACTTAAATATTGCAGTTTATTGATAAGCCTTCTATGTGCAACAGTGTCAAAAGCCTTACTGAAATCTAGGTAAGCAATGTCTACTGCACCACCCTGATCTATAATTTTAGTTACCAAATCAAAGAAATCAATAAGATTAGTTTGGCATGATCTCCCTGAAGTAAACCCATGTTGTCTCTGATCTTGAAATCCATGTGTTTTTAGATGTTCAACAATCCCATCCTTTAACATGGTTTCCATCACTTTCCCCACTACTGAAGTAAGGCTTACTGGCCTATAGGTGCCCGACTCCTCCCTATTACCTTTCTTGTGAATGGGCACAACATTCACCAACATTCCAATCTTCTGGGACTACTCCTGTTATCAATGATTGGTTAAATAATCTGTTAATGGTTTTGCTAGTACACCACTAAGCTCTTTTAATAGCTTTGGGTGTATTCCATCAGGTCCCATTGACTTATTTATCTTTACTTTTGACAGTTGAAATAGAACCTCTTCCTCTGTAAACTCTTGTGTAATAAATTACTCATTTATCCTTTTTCTTAACTGAGGTCCCTTTCCTTCATTTTCATCTGTAAATACCGAACAAAAATATTCATTGAGGCAGTCAGCTAGACCTTTATCCTCTTCTACATACCTTCCTTCTTTTGTTTTTAATCTAACTAATCCTTGTTTTACTTTTCTTTTCTCATTTATGTATCTAAAAAAAGTTTTGTCCCCCTTTTTTACTGACTGTGCTATTTTCTCTTTTGTGTGTGATTTGGAAGCTCTTATAACTTGCTTAGCCTCTTTCTGCCTAATCTTATAGATCATTCTGTCTTCCTCACTCTGGTTTTTTTTTTTATAATTACTAAATGCTAACTTTTTATGTTTTACTATTTTGGTCACATCTGTGGAGTACCACAGTGGTTTCTTGAATTTTTTGCTTTTACTGACAAGCCTAATGCAATTTTCTGTTGCCTTCAGTAGTGCAACTTTTAAATAATCCCATTTCTCTTGGACTCCATTTAAATTTCTCCAGTCTGAAAATTACTCCTTTACACATATTCTAATTTTAGAAAAGTCTGTTTTTCTAAAGTCTAAAACTTTTGTTTTTGTGTGGTGTGACTCAGTCACTGTTCTTATATTAAACCACGCTGACTGATGATCACTGGATCCTAAACTTTCACCTACAGTAATATCGGATACTAAATCTCCATTTGTTAACAGTAAATCTAGTATGACTTCTTTACGAGTTGGCTCCTCAACGACTTGTTTTAGAGACAATCCCAATAGGGAGTTTAGAATATGTGTGCTCCTGGCACAAGCAGCTATTTTTGTTTTCCAATTCACATCAGGAAGATTAAAGTCACCCATGATGATAACTTCCCCCTTCATTGTCATTTTAGCTATTTCCTCAACTAGTAGATTATCTAACTCTTTAATTTATCCTGGGGGCCTATAAATCACACCTACACGAGTGATTACCAAATTCTAACGTTACCCAAACGGACTCTATGTTCGCCTCACTAACTTTTATTAGGCTAGATTTTATGATATCCTTCACATACAGGGCCACCCCTCCCCCTTTCCTGCCTTCCCTGTCTTTTCAGCTAGACAGGAACATTGTTTTTTCTCTCATTTTAACTTCAGAATTACCTGTTACTAGTGATGTCCCGAATGGTTCGCTGGCGAATAGTTCCTGGCGAACATAGCGTGTTCACGTTCGCCACGGACGGCGAACATATGCGATGTTCGGTCCGCCCCCTTTTCATCATTATTGAGTAAACTTTGACCCTGTACCTCACAGTCAGCAGACACATTCCAGCCAATCAGCAGAAGATCCTCCCTCCCAGACCCTCCCACCTCCTAGACAGCATACAATTTAGATTAATTCTGAAGCTGCATTCATTTTTTTTTTTTTTTTGTGTGTTTATTATACATTATCCCCCCATAGCCAGTAACCTGTGTTTATTATACATTATCCCCCCATAGCCAGTAACCTGTGTTTATTATACATTATCCCCCCATAGCCAGTAACCTGTGTTTATTATACATTATCCCCCCATAGCCAGTAACCTGTGTTTATTATACATTATCCCCCATAGTCATTTATCGTTGGACCCAGGGCCGGCGCGACCATAAGGCGGCACAGGCGGCCGCCTTACGGCGCACGGGCTCTGGGGGCGCAATATTTCAGTGGCCAGCAGGAGGGAAGCTCTCCCTCCTGCCAGCCACCATCTGGACCCCGGCGCGGCAGTGCTGTGATGTGATAAGGCGCGACAAGGGAGCTCTAATCTCACCGCTCTGCTCCCTCGCGCGCTGTCTGCTGATGCCGCGGGAGCCGGAATATGACATCATATTCCGGCTCCCGCGGTATCAGCAGACAGCTCGCGAGGGAGCAGAGCGGTGAGATTAGAGCTCCCTCGCCGCGCCTGATCACAGCACTGCCGCACGCCGCCCAGCAGCCCCACTGGACCACAGGGAATGATCCATCATTCACACCAGCTCTCCAGGTAGGGAGGCTGGGTGGAAATTTTTTATTTATTAAAATAATTAGTGAATGTATGTCATGTGTCTGTGTGTGAGTGTCTGTGTCTGTGTGTGAGTGTCTGTGTCTGTGAGTGACAGTGTCTGTGTCTGTGAGTGACAGTGTCTGTGTCTGTGAGTGACAGCGTCTGTGTCTGTGAGTGACAGCGTTTGTGTCTGTGAGTGACAGCGTTTGTGTCTGTGAATGACAGCGTGTGTGTCTGTGAGTGACAACGTGTGTCTGTCTGTGAGTGTCTGTCTGTGAGTGACAGCGTGTGTCTGTGAGTGACAGCGTGTGTCTGTGAGTGACAGCGTGTGTGTCTGTGAGTGACAGCATGTAGCAGTACTTACCCTCTCCAGGGGCCGGCCGGGGTCCTCTCTTCTTGCCGCGCGCGGTCCTGCTCCTGCACGAGCCGCGCGCGGCTCAGCCAACGACGAGATCAGTCGGGCGGGCAGTGACCGCGAGAAACGGTCACGTGTCCCGCCTGACACTAAGAGCGCGCCGCGCGTCTCGGGCGCGCTCTTAAAGGGACAGTGGGAGACAAAATTAGAATCAGTCTCCCATTGGCCCCTGTCATGCCACGTTCCCCATACACTCACGTTTTGGGGGCGTGGATATGACAGGGGCCAATCAAAGTGAACATTAGGGTATTTATACTCACCTGTTCCTTTGCACCTTGCCCTATCGTGGTTTCTGTTCAGTTCCCTTTAGTGCTTGTATTGTTCAGTTGGTTTTTTGGTGCTTGACCTTGGCTTTGTTCCTGACTCCGCTCTCTCTTTATCCTTGCTTGTTTATCCGCTGGTTTGTCTTCTGTGTACCAGTCCTCGGCTTGTTCTACTTTACGCTGTCTCTCCGTTCCCTTGACCTTGGCTTGTTCTGGACTCTGTCTTTTCTTGTACTCGTCTAGTCCGGCCATTCTAAGGTCCGGTAAGACGAATCCTGGTTTCTTGTCTCTTGACTATCTGGACTATTCCTGCGTGTTGGGGTATATTACCGTGACATTACGATAGGGCCATGGACCCCGCAGGTTTAGGACAACAGATGGCCACTCATGAGGCTAGATTCGCAGAACAGGATCACCGTATGGATCAAATGGCTCAAGCCATCCAGACACTGTTATCCAGATCAGCTCCGGTACCTGTACCTGCGCCTCCTGTAACCCCTGTACCAGACACAGCTAATATGCCTAATGCTTCAGCACATTTAACCCCGCCGCCTAGGTATGGAGGGAACGCTAAGACATGTAGGGGATTCCTTAATCAAGTGGAATTCCACTTTGAAATGTACCCACGTTCATTTCCCACTGATAGATCTAAGGTGGGTTTTCTTATGCACCAGCTTACGGATAAGGCACTGGAATGGGCAAATCCTATTTGGGAGGCTAATGGACCTATGGTACACGATTTCAATAGCTTCCTCACAGCGTTTCGTAGAACATTTGACACAACTAAAAGGTCAAAAAATGCCGCCAGGGCGTTAATGAGAATCAAGCAAGGATCTAAATCTGTAGCCGATTATGCTATTCAGTTCCGTACCCTTGCCTCATAGGTAGATTGGACTAACAATGGGCTTACTACTGCGTTTATGGAAGGTCTGTCTGAAACTATGTTGGATGAGGTAGCAGCTAAGGACCTCCCTGTACCCCTAGAGGACCTTATTGACTATCTCATCGATATAGATAACAGGATCCGTGACAGGTTATATACCAGGTCCAGAAATAGATGCTTTGTCCCCGTTAACTCACCTAGAGCTGAGACTCCCGAGGGATCTAAAGGGTCAGAGGAGGAACCTATGCAGTTAGGGGTTGCCAAACTTACTGACGCTGAAAAACTTTATAGGAGAAAGGAGGGACTTTGTCTTTATTGTGGTAGGAGGGGCCATATGAGACAAGAATATCCCGTGCGTCCGGGAAACTATCGCACCTAAGACCGTATAGAGGACTGGCCTTGGGTGTGACATCAGAGTCCTCACATTTGCCTCTTAATAAATTGCTTCTCCCTGTTTCCCTGCACCTTGGTAGTAACTGCATAGCAGGGAATATACTAGCCCTGGTTGATTCCGGAGCGGCCGAAAACTTTATAGATTCCAGTTTTGTCAAGGAGAATAACATACCCACTAGAGAGAAGGAGACACCCTTGGCCGTTGATGCCATAGATGGTAGACCATTATGCTCTCCAGTTATCACACATGAAACTGTACCACTACATATGTCTACAGGGGTGTTACACTCTGAAACCATTAGGTTTCAGATCATTACTTCTCCTTCCTCTCACCTCGTGTTAGGGTATCCTTGGTTGCGTACTCATAATCCCACTATTGATTGGGAGTCAGGACAAATAGTTTCTTGGAGTGATGCTTGCCAAGAGTCTTGTATTGTTAAAATCACCCCTTTGAATTCTACTAATATTCCTTCCGTGCCTACGGTCATACCCCCTCAGTATTGTCTCTTAAATCTGTTTTTGATAAAAGGGAGGCTGAAAAGTTGCCACCTCACAGGCCTTACGACTGTGCTATTAATTTACTACCTGGTACTATGCCTCCCAAAGGGAGAATATATCCTTTATCTCCTCAGGAGAATCTGGTTATGGAGGAATATATTAAGGAATCTTTAGAAAAGGGATTTATAAGAAGATCCTCTTCCCCGGCAGGGGCTGGTTTCTTCTTTGTATCTAAGAAAGATGGCGAATTAAGGCCTTGTATTGACTATAGGGGCCTAAACAAAATCACCTTCAAAAATGCGTACCCCATACCTTTGATCACGGAACTATTTGACAGGCTTAAACATGCCACAGTTTTTACTAAATTGGACCTTAGGGGTGCTTACAATCTCATACGTATCAAAAAGGATCACGAATGGAAGACCGCATTCAATACCAGGAGTGGTCACTACGAATATACTGTGATGCCCTTTGGCCTTTGTAACGCCCCAGCAGTTTTTCAAGAATTTATTAATGATGTCCTACGTCAATATATACATACATTCTGTAGCGGATTGGTACCGGGCTGTCCCACGACATGTATGAGAATAAGTGTATTTGGTCATATGGCTGGTTTAATGTGTATGTACATGTATAGAAAGCATGGTATCCGGGTATAATGACAGTTAAATGTATGTAAAGAATTGTATTCCTCTAGTTGTTCGGTAGAATCATTCAAATAAAACAAGGGAATGAAACTACCGAACAACCAGACCACCCAGGAATGAGTGTGCCTCCAATTACCGTTTGCAACAATGTTGCAAACAGGTAATTGGCAATCAGTGCAGTGTGGTCTTTGTCCTCTGGGTGGCCGCCATTCGGGAAACAAACACGTGGCGGCGGCCATCTTAAACTACCGAACAGCGGTGTTTTGCCGTCGAGTGTCTGGAACTAAAATCGGACACTTGACTAGGCAAACACCGCTGAGACCTCCATACTTCCAGAAATTCGTATGGAAACTACCGAATGACCCGCCGTTCGGTAGAAAGAGCCCATAAACAAGGGAATTCATTCAAACCCTCTCCAGGCTCTATAACACAGGCAATTCGCCTGTTTTCATTCCCTTGTTTGTGACCGACCGCAGGGCCAAAATGCATAGAACTGTTTTCGGATACTTTACCCATGCGGTCGGTCAAATCTTTGGAACCCCATATCTCACGAACCATTCATCCGAATGGGCTAATTTTTAAGTATGTTGGTCCCCCAGAATAGAGCTATCTGGGGATGTTGGATTTGTGGATGTACCCCAAGTATTTAGGGTACATCCAAAACTCAGGGAAAACTGTGTACACAATAAGGGGATTATGATGCTAGAGGAGGGGAGGAGATCTGTGGGAGGTTACTACTTAGAGATTGGATAATGTCTTAAGTGATAGAACCTCCTCCCTTGCATGGGAGAGGGCTTTATAAGGAACTGTGGAATAAAGCTTGTCAGACTACTCCTGAAACTGTGTGTCGTCCAGTTATTGGGATTGCGATGGGGATACTGCTGTATTACTTTACCTGCTGGAAACCTTGCCTGTGGACTTAACATCACCTTGTTCCTGAGCCTCACTGGAATCTCTAGTGGAGAATAGCTGTGCAAGATCGGCTCTCCGCTACATTGGTTGGCAGCGCTGGGATCCAAACTCACAGAGGAACAAGCGTAAATGGAGTACGGATGGAGATTGATTTTTCTGCGCTAAAACGCTCCACGCTAAAGGACCTCTTAGAGGCAAGGGGTATACAAGCCAGCAATAAGAAGAAATCAGTACTTGTTACAGAACTCATGGCAGAGTACAGAATGGAGGGCGATTCAGTTCCGGCACAGAGGGAGCCGGGAGGAACACCACAAGGATCGGAATTCCAGAGGCAGGTTCAGTTCAGGCTATCCTTTTATGGGGAAAACCCCCCAACAGAAATTGTTACCAGGACAATGGCCGAGGTACAAGAATTCATCCTAAGGACACAGGCACCAGAACAAAGCTCTGCAATTAATGTGCCACAGGAAGGTAAGCCTAAAATACCATACCAGGCTTTTAAAACATATGTGGAGGCAGAGGAAGATATAGACGCTTTCCTGCAAGACTTTGAAAGACTGTGTGCACTGCATAAAATTAACGCAGAGGACTGGGTACCTATTTTGGCCGGAAGGTTAACCGGGAGGGCAGCAGAGGCATATCGGACTGTACCTAATGACGAAATAAGGAATTACAGTAAAGTGAAAGAAATTATACTCGCCAGGTATGCTATAATACCCGAGGCATACCGGCGGAGGTTCCGGGATCTAAAGAAAACAGAGAAGGACTCGCACGCAGAGTGGGCATGCCGATTACAGGGGGCAGCGCTCGGGTGGGTGCAAGCTAGCAAGGCACGTTCTATGGAGGATGTAATACAAATGTTGCTGATGGAGCAGTTCTATGAGGGAGTAACCAATGAGGTCCAGGAATGGGTAAGGGACAGAAACCCTACTTCCCTTACCGAGGCGGCTAGGAAAGCGGATGACTACCTGGATGCACGCAGGTCACAAAAACCTGCAGCTCCAAAAGCAACCTTTAAAACATTCGGGGGAAACAACTACACCCCAGCTCCACCGAGACCGCTACCACCACCTCCACCACCCGCTGCACAGCCCCAGTTCCGACAACCCACCGCTGGCCCCTGTCATCACTGCCAGAAGTGGGGACATTATAAAAGGGAATGCCCACAGCTAAGGGACCGTTCCACCTGGATTCGTCCAGGCCCACCTCCACCCAGGGCGGCCGCAGCCCACCACTACCAGGACCTAGTCACCACCCCATATGGTTCCGCAGTCCCCATTACTACTGTGGAACAATGGGAGGTACTGCACGAGGCAGATCCGGTCCAGGCCAATGTGGATAATCTACGGCACCATCGACAGACGGTATATCTGAATGGTACAGCAGTCCGGGGATTACGAGATTTGGGAGCCACCATCACTTTGGTACAGAGCCACCTGATTTCAGATCAGGCAAAACTGAACAAAACTGTTGCCGTCCGGGTAGCTGGGGGAGCAGTGTACCGGCTACCTACAGCAAGGGTACATTTACATTGGGGAGCGGGGGCAGGGGAAGTGGAGGTGGGGTTGATGCCACATTTACCGGCGGAGGTTTTATTGGGGAACGATCTGGGGAGGCTCACTTCTGCTTTTGAGCCCCAGTCACCCACCACAGGAGAGGTCAACCCTGTAGTCACCCGACAACAGGCCCGCACCCAGGACCACAACACACTGCCGGAGGTCCAGGTAAGCAACCCTACCCCCCCTCTAGAATGTGTCCCCTGGGCTCCACCTAATGAATTTGTAGCTGAAGTCGCAACAGACCCCACGCTTCAGGTGTATAGGGACAAGGTTGGCACGGGTTCCCCCGGGGCGGAGGGAGAGAAGTTTATCTGGGATAAACAACTTTTATACAGGGAAACAACCAAACAGATTACGGGGTTAGACCCGATAGCGAGGAGACAATTAGTGGTACCACAGCGGTACCGGGCTGAATTACTCCGGATAGCGCATGATATTCCGCTATCCGGACATCTAGGGGTTAGTCGCACCAGGTACAGACTAACCCAGAGTTTCTTCTGGCCAGGGATTAGCCAGGAAGTACGCAGATATTGCACGACTTGCGATACATGCCAGAGAGTGGGAAAAAGGGGGGATCGCAGGAAGGCTAAACTTCACCCCTTACCCATAATAGAGGAACCTTTTAGCCGAATAGCGGTGGATCTGATAGGCCCCCTCAATAAAGTTAGCCCGTCAGGAAAACGGTATATTTTAACGGTCGTAGATTATGCCACCAGGTATCCAGAGGCAGTGGCTCTGACCAACATCCACGCTGAGACGGTCGCGGATGCCCTCATGCGGATATTCTCCCGGATGGGATTACCCAGGGAGATTATCTCGGATCAGGGTACCCAGTTTACCGCAGAATTCACCCAACACCTCTGGAGGATCTGTGGCATTAAGCCTATTATCAGCGCCCCTTACCACCCCCAGACGAACGGGCTCTGCGAACGATTCAATGGTACCTTGAAGCAGATGCTCCGAACCTTCGCAGAGACCCACAAGGACTGGGAACGATTCCTGCCGCACCTCCTATTTGCATACCGGGAGGTGCCGCAGGAATCCACAGGGTTCTCCCCGTTTGAATTATTGTTTGGAAGGAGGGTCAGAGGCCCATTGGATCTTATTAGAGAGCATTGGGAGGGAGACCGGAGCACAGATGGCACTCCCATCCTACCATATGTGTTGGCCTTTCGGGACCGCCTAGAAGCGTTGACCAAGACGGTACGGGAAAACCTTCAGGAGGCCCAGACCCGCCAGCGTACATGGTATGATCGGGGAGCCAGGGACCGTAGCTTTCAGGTCGGGCAGAAGGTACTAATTTTAAAACCTGTCCGACATGATAAGTTACAGGCCGCCTGGCAGGGCCCATATAAGGTGGTGGAGCAAAGATGCGATACCACCTATATTATCGGCCCCTGCACAGGGACTGGGGGGCGACGCATGCTCCATGTGAACATGCTGAAGCCCTACCACGAGCGTACTGAGGAGGTAACCGCCATCTGTGCCCCTAACACGGAAGAGTTTGACAGCTTACCCCTCCCCGATTTGCTGGGGGATGGGCAGCTGTCCGGAGATTTAGGGGAGGTTACGCTGGGAGATCTGCTGAGCCCACAGGAGCGGATTGAGGTACAGCAACTATTGGAAGAGAAACGCGACACGTTCTCTAATGTACCTGGATACACGCCTCTGGCAACTCACAGGGTCGAGACCCCAGGGCAACTACCCATGCGCCAGACGCCATACCGCATTCCAGAAGCGGTACGGGCAAACATGCGTAAGGAGATCGACGAAATGCTCCAACTGGGGGTGATTGAACCCTCAGACAGTCCTTGGGCATCTCCTGTAGTCCTCATACCAAAGCGAGACGGTACGACCCGCTTCTGCGTGGACTATAGGAGATTGAACGAGAAGACTGTATCTGACGCCTATCCGATGCCCCGGATAGACGAGTTACTGGACAGAATGGCCAGGGGCCAATACCTCACCACTATTGACTTGTGTAAAGGGTATTGGCAAATCCCCCTGGCCCCAGACGCCATCCCGAAGTCGGCCTTTGTCACCCCATTTGGCTTGTACCAGTTTAAGGTCATGCCATTTGGGATGAAAAACGCCCCAGCCACCTTCCAAAGGATGGTGGATCGACTCCTAGATGGATTCCAGGACTATACATGTGCCTACCTGGACGATATTGCTATTTTTAGCAATACGTGGCAGGAACACTTAGCTCACATCGGAGCTGTACTAGATAGGATAAGGGAAGCAGGTCTGACCTTGAAGCCGGCCAAGTGTAGTATCGGCATGGCTGAGGTACAATACCTGGGACATAGAGTAGGGTGCGGTAAACAAAAACCCGAACCCGCCAAAGTAGAGGCTGTAGCCCAGTGGCCCACTCCTAGGACTAAGACCCAGGTTTTAGCGTTTCTAGGGACAGCAGGGTATTACCGGAAGTTTGTTCCCAATTATAGCGCCCTGGCCAAACCCCTCACTGACCTGACCCGTAAGAACCTTCCCCGCCAAGTAAACTGGACCCCGGAGTGTGAGCAGGCATTCCAACAATTGAAAAATGCACTGATAAATGCCCCTGTCTTGGCAGCTCCCAATCCAACTAAACGTTTTCTTGTTCACACAGACGCTTCTATGTTTGGATTGGGGGCAGTACTGAGTCAAGTCGGGGCCGATGGCGGGGAACATCCAGTGGCTTACATCAGTCGCAAACTGTTACCTCGAGAAGTAAGCTACGCCGCCATCGAAAAGGAATGCCTGGCTGTGGTGTGGGCCCTAAAGAAGCTACAACCCTATTTATATGGACAGCCCTTTTCCTTGCTCACGGATCACAACCCGTTAGTCTGGCTGAACCGGGTGGCTGGAGACAACGCCAGGCTGCTGCGCTGGAGTTTGGCGCTACAGCCTTTTGACTTTAATATCCAGTACCGGCCGGGTAAGCAGAATGGAAATGCTGACGGGTTGTCAAGACAAACTGACTTAGAGAAATGATCCGTGAGCCCCCGGACATCCCCAAGCCGATCCGTGTTGGATCAGACTGTGTATGCCGGCTTGTGGGCAAGGGGGAGCAGTGTAGCAGATTGGTACCGGGCTGTCCCACGACATGTATGAGAATAAGTGTATTTGGTCATATGGCTGGTTTAATGTGTATGTACATGTATAGAAAGCATGGTATCCGGGTATAATGACAGTTAAATGTATGTAAAGAATTGTATTCCTCTAGTTGTTCGGTAGAATCATTCAAATAAAACAAGGGAATGAAACTACCGAACAACCAGACCACCCAGGAATGAGTGTGCCTCCAATTACCGTTTGCAACAATGTTGCAAACAGGTAATTGGCAATCAGTGCAGTGTGGTCTTTGTCCTCTGGGTGGCCGCCATTCGGGAAACAAACACGTGGCGGCGGCCATCTTAAACTACCGAACAGCGGTGTTTTGCCGTCGAGTGTCTGGAACTAAAATCGGACACTTGACTAGGCAAACACCGCTGAGACCTCCATACTTCCAGAAATTCGTATGGAAACTACCGAATGACCCGCCGTTCGGTAGAAAGAGCCCATAAACAAGGGAATTCATTCAAACACTCTCCAGGCTCTATAACACAGGCAATTCGCCTGTTTTCATTCCCTTGTTTGTGACCGACCGCAGGGCCAAAATGCATGGAACTGTTTTCGGATACTTTACCCATGCGGTCGGTCAAATCTTTGGAACCCCATATCTCACGAACCATTCATCCGAATGGGCTAATTTTTAAGTATGTTGGTCCCCCAGAATAGAGCTATCTGGGGATGTTGGGTACATCCAAAACTCGGGGAAAACTGTGTACACAATAAGGGGATTATGATGCTAGAGGAGGGGAGGAGATCTGTGGGAGGTTACTACTTAGAGATTGGATAATGTCTTAAGTGATAGAACCTCCTCCCTTGCATGGGAGAGGGCTTTATAAGGAACTGTGGAATAAAGCTTGTCAGACTACTCCTGAAACTGTGTGTCGTCCAGTTATTGGGATTGCGATGGGGATACTGCTGTATTACTTTACCTGCTGGAAACCTTGCCTGTGGACTTAACATCACCTTGTTCCTGAGCCTCACTGGAATCTCTAGTGGAGAATAGCTGTGCAAGATCGGATCTCCGCTACACATTCGTAATAGTATACTTGGACGACATATTAATTTATTCTACTGATTTACAGACTCATCACATGCATGTTAAATTAGTGTTGAGAACTCTTCTTGTTAACGGTCTCTATTGCAAACTCGAAAAATGTTCATTTGATCAATCAGAAGTCCAATTCTTGGGTTATATAATCTCTGCCAAGGGTTTTCGTATGGATCCCAAGAAACTTTCTGCCATTATGGAATGGCCTCTACCTCAGGGTTTGAAAGCCATTCAGCGTTTTCTGGGGTTCTCAAATTATTATAGGCGTTTTATTAAAGGGTTTTCTGCCATTGTAGCACCTATAACCAGAATGACCAAGAAGGATGGTAATACTCATGTCTGGAAACCAGAAGCACTTGAGGCCTTTGAATTCCTGAAGGCTTCATTTGCCTCTGCCCCTATTTTACAGCATCCTGTCCCTTCACTACCCTTTATTCTTGAAGTTGATGCTTCTGAGATTGGGGTAGGTGCTCTCTTGTCTCAAAGAGATTCACCTGAAAAGCCGTTACACCCTTGTGGCTTCTTTTCCAGACAGATGTCCAAAGCAGAGAAGAATTATGATGTAGGCAATCGTGAACTCCTTGCTATCATTTTGGCGCTCAATGAATGGAGACATCTACTAGAAGGTACTAGGGATCCCATCCTCATTTTAACGGATCACAAAAACCTCTCCTACCTTAGTGAAGCAAAAAGATTGTCTTCTAGGCAGGCCAGGTGGTCTCTGTTTTTGTCTCGTTTTAATTACATAATCACATACAGACCAGGTGATCGTAATACTAAAGCTGACGCTCTGTCCAGACAATTCGAGACTACTGACAAACTAGAAATTGATGTTACCGCTGTCATTCCTCCCGACAGAATAATAGCTACTACTGTTCTTTCTATTTCTTCTTCCCTCTTACAAGCTATTCTGGCTAAACAAAACATGGCTCCTGGGGAGAGGCCTGCTGATAAACTGTTCGTTGATATACCCGAGAGACGAGACATTATGTCATTATATCATGACACTAGAACTGCTGGACACCCTGGTATTTCTAAAACGTTCTCAGCAGTTTCTAGATATTTCTGGTGGGCTTCCTCACGCAAGGACGTCACCGATTACGTTAATGCCTGTACTACTTGTGCCAGTATGAAGTCCTCCCACAGAGTTCCTTGTGGGTTGTTGCATCCGTTGCCCATACCCGAGAGGCCGTGGTCCAATCTATCCATGGATTTTATTGTTGAATTACCTCCTTCGAATGGTAAAACTGTCATCCTGATGATTGTTGATAGTTTTTCTAAGATGGCTCATTTTGTGTCTCTTGTCAAATTGCCATCATCCAAGGAACTTGCCTCTATCTTTGCCAGGGAGGTGTTTCGGTTGCATGGTATTCCCACTTCGATCGTGTCCGATAGGGGTAGCCAGTTTATCTCCAGATTCTGGAAAACGTTTTGTTCAGAGATGGGTATCTCCCTCTCGTTTTCTTCCGCTTACCACCCCCAGTCTAATGGAGCTGCTGAACGTGCCAACCAATCTCTAGAGCAGTATCTTCGTTGTTTCGTGTCCCACCATCAGAACAATTGGGCTGACCTTCTTCCTTGGGCTGAGTTTGCTCGTAATAATGCTGCTCATGAATCCTCCGGTAACAGCCCTTTTTACGTTGTTTATGGCCGGCATCCCGTGGTTCTTCCAGCTGCATTCTCCTTACAGGGCATGCCAGCTCTGGATGAACATTTGACTGGTTTACGTAATACTTGGGAGCAGGTTCAGTGTTCTTTGGTGGCTTCCGCTGCTCGCCAGAAGGTTCAGGCAGACAAGCATCGCAGGGCGGCTCCATCCTATGCTGTGGGGACCGGGTTTGGCTTTCTACTCACAACATTCGTCTTCGTGTGCCTTCTATGAAGTTGGCTCCTCGTTTTATTGGTCCTTTTCGTATCTTGCATGTGGTTAATCCTGTCTCGTATGCCTTGGATCTTCCTAGGAATCTACGCATTCCTAACGTGTTTCATACCTCCTTGTTAAAACCCCTCCTGTGCAACCGTTATACTCGGCATGTCCCTCCTCCTCCTCCGGTTTCTGTGGAGGGCCATGAGGAATCTGAAGTGGCTGCTATAATTGACTCTCGTTTTCTTCGGGGTCGCCTCCAATATCTGGTACATTGGAAGGGCTATGGGTCTGAGGAACGCAGTTGGATTTCCGCTGGCGCTGTTCACGCTCCTCGCCTTGTGCGTTCTTTCCACGCTCGCTTTCCTGCCAGGCCTGCTCCTCCCCGCCCGGTGGGCGTGTCTTCAGGGGGGGGTACTGTAGCAGTACTTACCCTCTCCAGGGGCCGGCCGGGGTCCTCTCTTCTCGCCGCGCGCAGTCCTGCTCCTGCACGAGCCGCGCGCGGCTCAGCCAACGACGAGATCAGTCGGGCGGGCAGTGACCGCGAGAAACGGTCACGTGTCCCGCCTGACACTAAGAGCGCGCCGCGCGTCTCGGGCGCGCTCTTAAAGGGACAGTGGGAGACAAAATTAGAATCCGTCTCCCATTGGCCCCTGTCATGCCACGTTCCCCATACACTCACGTTTTGGGGGCGTGGATATGACAGGGGCCAATCAAAGTGAACATTAGGGTATTTATACTACCGTGACACAGCATCTGTCTGTGAGTGACCGCATCTGTCTGTGAGTGACAGCGTCTGTCTGTGAGTGACAGCGTCTGTCTGTGAGTGACAGCGTCTGTCTGTGAGTGACAGCGTCTGTCTGTGAGTGACTGTGTGTGTGTCTGTGAGTGATTGTATGAGTGTGTGCCTCTGTGTGTGTCTGTGAGTGATTGTATGAGTGTGTGTGCATATGAGTGTGTCTGTCTAATCAGTGAGAGTATGTTTGTCATTGAGTCTGTGTGTGACTATCAGTGTGTCTGTCAATGAGTGTCAATCAGTGTGGGTCTGTCAGTGTCAATGAATAAGTGTGTGTCAGATCAATGAGTCTGTGTCTGTCAGTGACATCTGTGTGTTTGTCATTGAGTGTGTGACTGTCAGTGTGTACAGAGTGTAGCGGAGCAGAGCACGGTACAGGAGCTTCTGTTTCCTGTACCTGGCCAGACTGACAGGAGGTGCTCACAGAGAGAGCACTCCCTGTCAGTCCGGCCGGGTATAGAAAACTGAAGCTCCTTTAGGGGATCTGCTCCACTCGGCAATGCAACAATAGAGGTAGGAGGCACACCAGGAAGGGGAGTGTGACCACTAAAGGGGTGTGGGGTGCACCAAGGGACAGGGAGGGAATAGGAGAGAAACACCAAGAGACAGGGAAAAGAGGGGGGAGGGGAGAAGAACACGAAGGGACCACTAATGGTCGGGGAGGGGAGAGGGGCTGGTTAAGAGGCACATAGGTGAAGATTTTTTATTTTGTGGGGGGGAGGAAAAATGCATCTTCGCCTATGTACCTAAAAATCCAAGCAAAGGCCCTGGTTGGACCTAGGCAGCATGATGTCTTAGGCCGGCCCAGAGAGTGAGTGAGTGAATAATATAATATATATGTTCAGAAACATATTAGTAATATATGTAAATCGGGTTCATGCAAAGAGGGTGAAAAGGTATTAAACAAAAACACACTTATTGCATCAAATTTACAAAGCCAAACTTTTAAAAGCTTTCCTCATTTCTTTCTCGGGATGAGGAATATATCGGTTGTAGACTGAGGATTTCCATCTGCCCAATCTTTTAATAATATGCACTGGAGTGTCAGTGTTGAAGGAGACCGAAGCTGCCCCTATTCTAAATGAAAGACCCGAGACATGGATACAACCCAATCTTAGGAGTAGTGTTCTGATGTAGAAGATGAATTTAGCCATAGTCAGAGGGATTCAGTGAGAGTAGTGGTGACATGTGTGTGGCATGACTGAGTGTGGGTAAGTAAGAGTCAGTAAGTAAGTATTTTAACTGGGCACTAGTTTTAGGTGGGATAAAGTGGTATAGCGGATGGATGAGTAGTTTGGTTAATTTTAGAGGTTTGTAGAGAAAGTATATAGTGATTGTGACGAGAGCAATCTCGCCACATTGCATTGGAGAAGCCTGGTTTCCTGCCTGCTGCCTTTGGACTATGGACCAGACTTTAAAAGACTTTATTTTCCCTGCAGAAAGGCTTATTCGTGCCTTCCTGCCGGGGTGTTCGGTAGATTTTATACAGGGGGCTTGTTGTCACCTTTCGGGGATCCTTGGTGTTGTACGTGGCTGGGTGGAGGAAGAGACCTTCAATGACATCAGTGAGGACAAGGAACGGGACATGGCTAGCTTGGTATCCAATCTTGTGCAAATGGGGAGTTTGCGGTTGTGCAAATGGACTATTTGCGGTTGTTTGCAGTGCGTTAAACGGGGTGTTTGGTCTGTCACTGTGAAGCGGGCATAACCCTTACACTACCTGATCTATACAACATCATACCTGATGTTTTAAAGCACGTTATTCCAAACAATTTAGGAATGTTAGGTGATTTATGCCCTTTATGGATTAAAACCAGACTCTGCATCAACTATGTAATTTTCCATGGGAGTTTTGCCATGGATCCCCCTCCGGCATGCCACAGTCCAGGTGTTAGTCCCCTTGAAACAACTTTTCCATCACTATTGTGGCCAGAAAGAGTACCTGTGGGTTTTAAAATTCGCCTGCCTATTTAAGTCTATGGCGGTTCGCCGGGTTCGCGAACATTTGCGGAAGTTCGCGTTCGCCGTTCGCGAACAGAAAATGTTATGTTCGCGACATCACTACTCAAGTAAAATTACTCAAATTCACACATTAGTTAAAAGAACTATGATATTTACTATATAAGTGAATCAGAGTAAACACACTGGGTTGAGGAAAATGGAAGCCCTCCCCTAGTTAAGAGCAAGGTCAAAACTACATTATTTTTTTATTATTAACTTATACAGGTTTCTAATATCTGATATTCTCTCTCAGGGTATGTCTCTTTTTATATGGTGAGGTATCACGGATTTTTTAGCTTTGTTTAAAATATACATATAATTGTAGGTACCAAATGCCTCAATCTGTTGGTTCTTTCTGACATCTGCTCTATATGCTGTTAGATTAATAAACATCAGCCAGTGGCACTACTGATCCTTTGCCTGTCTTCAAATAAGCACAATATGTGATTCAGAGTTTCCTTCGTATCCTTTTGGGGAAAAACAAATAAACCATTAGTATTCATAATATGTTTTATATTAAACAAAACAGTATTGGCCCCATATTTAATCATAAACAAATAAGAGAATCATTTCATGTAGCTGATATAATGAAAAATGTAGATTGATTATGAAAATGAATTGCTTTTGAACTTAAACTAATTAAATAATAAGCACTTGAAAATTGGTTAGTGAGGTGACAAGTTTTACATACATGACAACACACAAACTTTAGTCTTGTTAAATTAGTAAATCTGATGTAAATCTATCAAAAATCCAATAACACATTTTCAACTATTGGATTTATTTCTTATCCAATATGATTCAGTTGTATTTTATATCAATATATAGGTAGGTAGGTGTGTGTGTGTGTGTGTGTGTGTGTGTGTGTGTGTGTGTGTGTGTGTGTGTGTGTGTGTGTGTGTGTGTGTGTGTGCACACAATACACTATACATACACTGCTCAAAAAAATAAAGGGAAAACAAAAATAACACATACTAGATCTGAATGAATTAAATATTCTTCTGAAATACTTCTCTGTTCTTTACATAGTTGAAGGTGCTGACAACAAAATCACACAAAAATGGAAATCAAATTTTTCAACCCATGGAGGTCTGGATTTGGAGTCACACTCAAAATTAAAGTGGAAAAACACACTACAGGCTGATCCAACTTTGATGCAATGTCCTTAAAACAAGTCAAAATGAGGCTCGGTAGTGTGTGTGGCCTCCACGTGCCTGTATGATCTTCCTACAATGCCTGTGCATGCTCCTGATGAGGTGTCTCCTGAGGGATCTCCTCCCAGACCTGGACTAAAGCATCTGCCAACTCCTGGTCAGTCTGTGGTGCAATGTGACGGTGGATGGAGCGAGACATAATGTCCCAGATGTGCTCAATTCGATTAAGGTCTGGGGAACGGGTGGGCCAGTCCATAGCATCAATGCCTTCGTCTTGCAGGAACTGCTGACACACTCCAGCCACATAAGGTATAGCATTGTCTTGCATTAGGAGGAACCCAGGGCCACCGCACCAGCATATGGTCTCACAAGGGGTCTGAGGATCTCATCTTGGTACCTAATGGCAGTCAGGCTACCTCTGGTGAGCACATGGAGGGCTGTGCGGCCCCCCAAAGAAATGCCACCCCACACCATTGCTGAGCCACTGCCAAAACGGTCATGCTGGAGGATGTTGCAGGCAGCAGAACGTTTTCCACGGCGTCTCTAGACTCTGTCACGTCTGTCACATGTGCTCAGTGTGAACCTGCTTTCATCTGTGAAGAGCACAGGGCGAATTTGCCAATCTTGGTGTTCTCTGGCAAATGCCAAACGTCCTGCACGGTGTTGGGCTGTAAGCACAACCTCCACCTGTGGATGTTGGGCCCTAATACCACCCTCATGTAGTCTGCTTCTGACTGTTTGAGCAGACACATGCACATTTGTGGCCTGCTGGAGGTTATTTTGCAGGGCTCTGGCAGCGCTACTCCTGTTCCTCCTTGCATAAAGGCAGAGGTAGTGGTCCTGCTGCTGGGCTGTTGCCCTCCTACGGCCTCCTCCACGTCTCCTGATGTACTGGCCTGTCTCCTGGTAGCGTCTCCATGCTCTGGACACTACTCTGACAGACACGGCAAACCTTCTTGCAACAGCTCGCATTGATGTGCCATCCTTGATGAGCTGCACTACCTGAGCCACTTGTGTGGGTTGTAGACTTTGTCTCATGCTACCACTAGAGTGAAAGCACCACCAGCATTCAAAAGTGACCAAAACATCAGCCAGGAAGCATAGGAACTGAGAAGTGGTCTGTGGTCACCACCTGCAGAACCACTCCTTTATTGGGGGTGTATTGCTAATTGCCTATAATTTCCACCTGTTGTCTATTCCATTTGCACAACAGCATGTGAAATTGATTGTCACTCAGTGTTGCTTCCTAAGTGGACAGTTTGATTTCACAGAAGTGTGATTGACTTGGAGATACATTGTGTTGTTTAAGTGTTCCCTTTATTTTTTTGAGCAGTGTATAAATTGTGGCAGTGTGAGGCTACACTGCTGTATTAGCCTGAGAATGGCACTTTCAGTGTTCCCTGACTAAAGGGGGTTAAAAATCAGGTTGCTCTAGTACATCAATTAGGGAGCAACATAAACCCTATGCAGAGGGAAATCAGTCTCTCCTGTGAAGAGTTGGGGTGGAGAGAGAGAGACTGTGAGTCAAAAAGACTGCTTAAACTGTATGGGGGTAAAAAGGTGTATTTTGCAAGCCTTTATTTTTATTTGTTAAACAACTGAGGTCAGCTTAGCTGCCCAGTAGCATATAAACATAGAAAACATAGAAACATAGAATGTGACGGCAGATAAGAACCATTCGGCCCATCTAGTCTGCCCAGTTTTCTAAATACTTTCATTAGTCCCTGGCCTTATCTTATAGTTAGGATAGCCTTATGCCTATCCCACGCATGCTTAAACTCCTTTACTGTGTTAACCTCTACCACTTCAGCTGGAAGGCTATTCCATGCATCCACTACCCTCTCAGTAAAGTAATACTTCCTGATATTATTTTTAAACCTTTGTCCCTCTAATTTAAGACTATGTCCTCTTGTTGTGGTAGTTTTTCTTCTTTTAAATATAGTCTCCTCCTTTACTGTGTTGATTCCCTTTATGTATTTAAATGTTTCTATCATATCCCCCCTGTCTCGTCTTTCCTCCATGCTATACATGTTAAGATCCTTTAACCTTTCCTGGTAAGTTTTATCCTGCAATCCATGAACCAGTTTAGTAGCCCTTCTTTGAACTCTCTCTAAGGTATCAATATCCTTCTGAAGATAGGGTCTCCAGTACTGTGTACAGTACTCCAAAGGGTATTCTATGTTAGTTAGTCTCCATTGTGGAGTATGAGTTTATTTTGGTTTCATGTTTTGCTGTGGCTCAATTGGGGCCTGATTGCTAAATAAAGCTTTCCTCATATTGGAAGAAAGAACTGCTTCTGATACCGGAGAAACTGACGGAAGCCAAGCACAGAGAGATGGACACAGGTTTCTTCAGGAAGGAAGAGATTCTTTATTGGATCACCGATCGGGACTCAGAGGGACTAACGTCACCAAAATACAGCAAGTTCTGAGCCCCGGACAATAGTGCAGGCTCCTTATATAGGCACATAACTCCTCCCATATTAAGCTCCACCCGCACATTCTCTTGACCAATCAATACAAATAAGAATTAACTTTCTGCTTGACCGCATGGCTTGTCCAGCACAATGGAGGAGGGGAATACTACATCCTGTATTCTTGCACATGCTCCGTACACTACTGATCGTATCTTGCCTCGTGCAACCAACTGATCGATACGTCAGCATATGCACGTACACATGCCACGTGGTAATCTCGGCCTACTAAATTTATTTTTACCGAGATTCCACCAAATTCCCCCCTTTGATGCCTCTTGATATTTCACAATTACTTGAGGCATCACTTAACCTTAGTTTGCATACACCGCAAGTTACCTTGAACCAGACCAGACTTATCTTATGATGTGTATCTTCAACACTCATCTTCCTGCATTGGTTCTCCTTGATCTAGAGCCTTATATTTATAAATTGCCATTATCTGTGCAGCAGCCTTCCTCTCTGCTATATTTTCTATCAGGCTTTGCACAGACCTAACTACTAAGGGTATAAGACACGGCAGGAGTAGACTCAACATTAAAATCAGTAGGACTCCACCTACCACTGCCTTAAGTCCTCCAAACCACTCATACCAGCTACCAAACCAACTACTTGGATTATACCCTTTCCATACCTGAGTAGGCACATGCGCTAGTTTAACCATATGGCTAGTAAGCTCAGCTATTGCTTGCCCTTCGTCATCTATTTGAAGACAGCAATTGCTCAGGTTAAACTTCCCACATACACCTCCCTCTACTGCCAAAAGGTAATCCAAGGCTAATCTATTTTGGTAGACTGCTGTCCTCATCCTGGTATTATGCTTCGATAGAAGATTGAGCGCTTGTGATGTCTCGTTAGTAATAATCTCAACCACCGCCTGTAATCTTATAATACGGTTGAGCATATAAATAGGGGTTCTATAACCAAAGGTACCATCTTCTGCCCACGTGGCTGGCCCATAATAATCTATAATACGCTGGGGAGGCCATTCATTATCTTCCCAGGCGCCTATTTCTATGGGTCCCCTTTTCTTCCTATGATTCACATCATATACTTTAACACCTAAAGTCTCACCTGTTTCAATAGGTAACAAGAAGAAGGATGGTTTGAGCATACCCAACACACATGCCCCTTCCCAGTCCTGTGGCAACTCCGAATAGGCTTTCTTACCACAGATCCAGTACAAATTTGCTGGGGCTCTCCAGGTAGATGTGATAGGTCAAACCACACATCCTTTAAATTGGCGTATCTAGCAAACGGGTTAGATGGTTCTGAGACATTTGAAGCCGACCACCAAGTTGTATTCTTTGTATCATCATCATAAGCTTTTTGCCCTAGACAAGTTAATTCTCCTACAGAAGTATTATACATCATTCCTTTCCTTGCTATGCAAACATAACCTATGATGGAGGTCTTTAATCTCCACTCAGATTTACCTCTAACACTCATATGATAATCGGCTTGTGTAGATATTAATTGGTCAATTGCCTCAGAACCGGACATTACCTCCTTTGCTTCCCAAGGCCATTGGTCTCCCATGTTAGTACCTCCACACACATAGCAGTTGGTAACATTAAGACTACCGGCAATACTTTCAGCTAAATCAATGAACAGGTTTTTAGCATTATGGGGGATCTTATTATCTATACTCATCTCTTCATAAAAGGAATGGTATACTTGATGAGTTTGGGAGGATACCGTATCAGTCTCTATCCCTATAAACAATACTGTCCCAGGATCTAAACCCGTCCCATATATTTGAAACCCAAATAAATTACCATACTTGTCTAAGAACTTGTCGGGGTTATTTATAAGTATATGGACTGGATTGCATTCCATAGACTTACAATATGGGCTGGTAGGCAACTTAGTCACAATCATGTCCTTGTCTACTGTCTGTCCCCAAGTTGCCCACCCCACACAAGACCAATATGGGCAAAAGTTATAATCTCTATTTGGGCATCTAGGACTCACATATTTATTTTTACTACTGGGACAAATATATTTATCGTTAGACCCATACGTCCTCTCCCATCTAAGATCCCCACATACATTCCACGGCTTTCTACCACTTGATATCGCCTTACATGCATCAAATAGCAGAACACCCGAAGAATGTACGGATTCTAACACCGTCTTGTTAATTAGGGTCCCCTGAGGATCTCCATTCCTGAGAGTCAACCAAATTGTGCGAGGTTGATACTCCGGACTGAAGCACTTAGGCTCTCCTACTCCTAAATGGCACACACTATATTCTATATTAAGGTATCTGCATCTTGATATATCTCCTTTACACTCGTATTGTGAATGCCAAATTAGGGTTTGGGAAATATGGTTACCTGTTCTTGTAGTCTTAATGCATACCTCACAGCTAGGAGTGTCGGTACCTCTACCTTCCTGAATATAGAAATACACATAAATAAACATTATCATCAACACATCTTTCGCCGTCATCCTCAGTCTTCGTCCGTGCGAAGGCACCTCAGCTTCCAGGATGTAAGGGCTGCAGGGAATGGAGTTCTGCTCGTCTTCACAGGAGTCCCTTCGAGACTTTCCCTGGCTTATATACTATACGTCGGTGGGCGGACAGGCTTTATTATGGCCGTCTAAACACTCACTTCACCAAATCTCTGTAACAATAAAATTTGTAATCCACAAAGTTCCTCGTTACTCCGACTGAGTCGTGCGTTTTAACCGGATCTTGCAGGGATTCTCTGGATCTGCTGTAACTTGCCAAGAATCGACTGCTGCTGGTTTAACCCTGGAGTGATGTATCCACGGAGTCACTTCGGCTACTTTTATCGCTGTAGGGGTAGACAAAAGAACAACATAAGGACCTCTCCACTTGGGCCCTAACGGTACATTATTCCACTCTTTAATCCACACTTGGTCTCCTGGGTGGTAACTATGAACTGGGGGATAAATATTCACAGGTAATCTATCTTGTACCCATTTCTGTACCTCCTCCATAGTCTTACCCAACTCTACAACCTGCTGCCGGGTAATTCCTTCTCCCAACTGACTCAAATCCCCCCTTAAGTTACCAAGTACGGGAGGTGGTCGCCCATACATGATTTCAAAAGGAGAGAGGCCCATCCTTCTGGTAGGGGTACTGTGGATTCGCAATAGAACTATGGGTAAGAGAACGTTCCACTTAAGTTGGGTTTCCTGACACATTTTAGCCAACTGATTCTTAATAGTTCTATTCATTCTCTCTACCTTACCAGAACTCTGGGGTCTATATGCAGTATGAAGCCTCCACTTTATACCAGGCATATGAGTCAGTTGTTGTAGGCACTGGTGAACAAAAGCTGGACCATTGTCCGATCCTATAGAGCAGGGTAGTCCATATCGGGGTATTATTTCTCGTAACAGGAATCTCACAACTTCTCCTGCTTTCTCTGTACGAGTAGGACATGCTTCTACCCAGCCTGAATAGGTGCACACAATTACCAGCAGGTAACGATGTCCACCCGATTTAGGCATCACTGTATAGTCAATTTGTAAATCGGACATGGGGAGTCCCCCCATAAACTGGACTCCTGGTGGCTTTACTGGTCCTTGTCTTGCATTATTTTTAGCACACGTCACACATCTTCGTACAATGGCCTGAGTCAAGTTGGACAATCTTGGTATGTAGAAATGTTTTCTAAGAGATTCTTCTGTGCTGTCTCTCCCAGAATGTGTCCCGTTGTGATAATTTTGGACAATTTCTACCGCTAGTGATGCTGGAATGACTATTCTTCCATCTTCTAACTGATACCATTTGTTCTCCAAATACTTTCCAGGTTCACTCTTTAACCACTCCTCTTCTTGAGCTGTATAAACTGGAGTCCATTGAGACAGTGGAGTTGGTATAAGGGCAGCTATATGCCCCACATATTCCTGTCTTCCCGATTCAGCGGCACGCTTAGCTGTACTGTCTGCCATCCGATTTCCTTTAGTTACATCACCATCTCCTCTCAGATGCGCTCGACAATGTATAATACCGACTTCTTTCGGCTCCCACACTGCTTCCAATAGTTGTAGGATTTCAGCTGCATATTTGATTTCTTTGCCTTCTGAATTCAATAGTCCTCTTTCTTTATACAAAGCTCCGTGGGCATGAGTGGTTAAAAACGCATACTTGGAGTCCGTGTAGATGTTCACTCTTAAACCTTCAGCCAATTGTAACGCTCGTGTCAGTGCTATCAATTCTGCCTTTTGTGCTGATGTTCCTTTTGCTAATGGCCGAGCTTCTATCACCTTGTCTATTGTTGTTACTGCATATCCTGCATAGCGGATCCCTTCTTTCACATAACTACTGCCGTCGGTGTAATATTGAACATCGGGGTTCTGGATGGGAAAATCACGAAGATCTGGTCTACTTGAAAATACTTCATCCATTACTTCCAAACAATCATGTTGACTTTCAGTAGGTTGTGGCAAAAGGGTAGCTGGATTTAAGGTGTTTACAGTCTCTAAATGCACTCTTGGGTTTTCACACAACATTGCTTGATACTTGGTCATACGGCTGTTACTAAACCAATGATTTCCTTTGTAATCCAACAACGTCTGTACTGCATGTGGGACTCGTACATAAAGTTCTTGACCCAGAGTGAGTTTATCGGCTTCAGCTACTAGCAGAGCGGCTGCAGCTACGGCTCTTAGACAAGGTGGAAGTCCGCTGGCCACTGCATCCAGTTGCTTAGACATGTAGGCAACAGGTCTTTGCCATGATCCCAAGTACTGTGTCAATACTCCCACAGCCATTCTTCTTTGCTCATGTACATACAGGTAGAATGGTCGTGTGTGATCAGGTAGACCTAATGCTGGGGCACTCATCAAAGCCTTCTTCACATCTTCAAATGCCGTTTGCTGTTCTTGAGTCCATAAGAAGGGGTCGTGCTCTGTACCTTTGATAGCTGCATACAGAGGTTTTGCCAGTATCGCGTAGCTGGGAATCCATATCCTACAGAAGCCTGCTGCCCCCAAGAATTCTCGCACTTGTCTTCTATTCTTGGGTATCGGTATTTGGCACACAGCTTCTTTTCTCTCTGGCCCCATAATTCTTTGACCTTCAGAGATATGGAATCCCAGATATTTGACAGTTGGCAAACACAACTGAGCCTTCTTTCTAGACACCTTGTATCCTGCCTTCCAGAGAATGTGTAGTAGATCGTGCGTTGCTTGCTGACAGATTTCCTTTGTAACTGCTGCTATCAACAAGTCATCTACATACTGTAACAATATACACTCTCCTGGGATGGACTCGAAATCCAGTAGATCTTGACTTAGAGCTGAACCAAATAGGGTAGGTGAATTTTTAAACCCTTGGGGCAGTCTTGTCCAGGTCATTTGGCGTTTTGAGCCCGTTACAGCGTTCTCCCATTGGAAAGCGAAAATACATTGACTTTCTGCGGCAATTCGGAGGCAAAAGAAGGCATCTTTGAGGTCTAAGACTGTAAAGTAAGTAGCCCCGCCCAGAATTAAAGCAAGCAGGTTATATGGATTGGTTACAACTGGGTGTATACTAACAACCGCATCATTGACTGCTCTCAAGTCCTGCACAGGTCGATACTCATCTGTACCGGGCTTTTGAACAGGCAGCAATGGGGTGTTCCAGGGGGAAGTACAGAATTTTAGGATACCATACCGTATGAACTTATCCAGATAAGATTGGATGTTCTTCTTAGCCTTCTGCGGGATGTGATATTGTCTTAGGCTCACTGGATAAACCCCAAGTTTTAGTTCAATTTTAATAGGTGGAATATTGCGGGCCAGTCCTGGTGGGTTGTTCTCTGCCCAAACTCCTGGTATGTTGAATAAAGACTCATCACTCCTAGGGTTTTGGCTAGTCAACGCTGTATAAAGTCGCCACTCTTCTTCCTTTGGTACGGATAGTGTCATAATACCTGAAGGTCCATTAAACTTTAAGGATGTTGTTCCATTTGGTAGGAACGTAATCTGCGCTTGTAATTTTGATAGCATATCACGTCCCAGCAATTGGACTGGACATTCAGGCATATAAAGGAATTGATGTTTTACTACGTGGCCTCCCAATGTACAGAGTCGACTTTTAAGAACCGGTTTTTCAGCACTTCTTCCAGTTGCTCCTATTACAGTAATAGTCCTTCCAGATGGAGGAGCAACTAGATTAGTCACCACCGAATGTTCAGCACCAGTGTCGATCATGAACGCACTCCTTTTTCCCCCTATTGATACATCGACCATAGGCTCCGCTCGACCAAGGGGGATGGAGCCCGGTCGGTATCAATAGTCCTCCATGACCGTGTCAGCCAATCCTACAAAGTCCCTACCTTCTCTATCGCGGGACCTTTGCGCTGCTGGAAAATACCTATCTTCCCGAACACTTCCTCTGTTCCCATTGCTCCCTCTATTACCATTACTCCCTCCGGGGCCTCCTCTACCTCTCGCTCTGCCTCTAAAGTTTCCATAACCTGTCCTAGGTCTGTCTCTCTCAGACTGTTCTCTTCGCGGACACTCATTTCTCCAATGCCCTTCTTCCCTACAGTATGCGCACTGATTTCTACTTAAAGGTTCCTCATTCCACTTACTATCGCCTCTATCTGGGCCCCGTCTATCTACGCCTGCGATCGCTACCGCTAGCATGTCTGCCTTTCTACGCATCTTGCGCTCTTCCTCTTTCTTACTTTCTGTTTCCCTGTTCATATACACTTTATTCGCTACCTCCATTAGTTGGGTGATAGACATTCCTGCAAACCCTTCTAATTTCTGTAGCTTGCGCTTAATATCTCCGTAAGCTTGGCTGACAAAGGCGGAGTTCACCATTCGGGAATGATCTGCGTCTTCCGGATTAAAGGGGGTATACAAGCGGTATGCCTCCAATAATCGGTCATAAAAGACACTGGGCGCTTCATCACTTTTCTGAATCACCTCAACTGTCTTCGACATATTAATGGCTTTCTTTCCTCCGGCTTTCATGCCAGCAATTATAGCGTCTCTATAGGCTCTGAGTTGAACCATATCAGCACCATTTACATTCCAATCGGGATCGGTGTTAGGATAATGTGTTGCGGCCCATGCTGCTGGATTGGCTTGATTCAAAGCACGGGCTCTGTCCTCTAGCGCTTTAATGGCCGCTTGATTAATTCTTGTCCTTTCCTCATTGTTAAACAAAGTCATTAATAACTGCTGGCAATCAGCCCATGTCGGGTTATGTGTCTGAACTATCGAGGTGAACAGATCAGTCATGGCTTGTGGTTTCTCAGTATACGAGGAATTGTGGGTCTTCCAATTCAAGAGATCGGTTGTCGTGAACGGGACATATACAAAGACTGGGTCAGCATGTGCCATTTGACCTGCGGCATCGATATAGGCTGACCCGGGATTCAGACGAAGAGGCATTTGATAATGTTTTAATTGTTGGGTACCGGTCAGTTGTCGGGTTTGTATGGGGCTACGTGGAGGGGCGTCAGTTATGGGTTCCAGTCGGGGAGAAATAGGGCATGAGGATGTGGGAGCTTGGTTTTGGGAAAAGGTAGTAAATAAAACACTTCGAGCCGAGCTAGAAGAAGCTTGACCGGAAGTCTGAAGTGGCGCCAAATCAGGATATTCAGATCTAATGGGGGTTGGCTCTGATTCCGGAAGGGGAGATTTAGTACGAGAGGGGGTGGATTCTGTACTGGAGGAGGAAGCGGAAGTGGATGAGGGCAATGAGAGAAGGGGTGCAGGACTTCCTGCATTTGCGTCACTTCCTCTTAAAGGAAAGTAAGGGGGCGGCAAAGGGATCTCGGACTCAGGGGGCATGTCCAAAATGGGCCTAACACCAGTCCTAGTGGACAAACAAGTCCTAGCCACCATGAGGCGACATTGCTCCTCGTGGCATGTCTGGATCCATTTTGGCGAGTCATTTACGGCCTGTCTCCAACAATCAATATAAGGAAACTGCCCGTAAAGTTCAGGCCTACCTGATACAGCCACGTGTAAGCGCTGTACCAGAGTTGGATCCAAACTGCCACGTGGCGGCCATGCCGCAACCAAAGTAGGCCACTCCCTAGTACACAAAGTGACCAAACGTACAGGAGACATTTTAACCCCAAAATCACATGTTTTAAATCCCTTTTTAAAATTCTTCACCATACAACCTAAGGGATCCGGAATCGTTGACTGCGACGCGCCCATACTTATCAATGGAACGTCGCTGACAACGAATACTATGCACGCGTACTATTCAACAGTCACACCCGTTTCCTCTGGCAACAGCACCACGTGGTACGGTTACCAAGTGAAACGTACACAATAACACAATAAGCACTCAGGGAATTCCCGTACACACACAGCTGTTACACCAGTCACTAGATAATCAATATTATGCCCTTTGGCGAAACTATACAGTCACCCACGCTATAATTCTCTATATACGAATTACCCGGCTATAACACACCCCAGTAACATCGTATTTTACAAATAGCGGTTACAGTACGGTTAGCATAGGTCAAAGCACAATTTAAGGTCACAATACAATTATTAGTGGTTATGGTGTTAAACATGCAATAGACGACAATGATTAGTACTTATATACAGTGTCAGTAAATATACAGGGTTATGGTACCGTGCACTATAATACAGCAACACACTATTAACACTCTCGCTAGACGGCTGAGCTCGCGCTATCTAACAAGATATACACTTTACTAAACAATCTTTAGCACATTTACAATTCCCAACTAAACTATTGGCCAGTACCTTGAATGGACTACCAAAAACTATCTACATACGTTTTGGTTAGCCACACTGCCCAAGCACCACATATAGCGAGCTAGAGGACCGAATTTACACAGACGCCTCTTAGTCGATTACTATCAAAAATCTAGTGGGTTCCAAATTTACACGCCTTCCCACTTAGCCAAGATAGGTTGAGAGCTAGCGAACCGAATTTACACAGACGCCGCTTAGTCTCCCGGTCCCTCCGACCTAGCGAACAAAATATACACCCTAGAACGCTAGTCTAGACAAGACACCGGTGTCCGGCTAGGGCTATTTACACCAGAGCCCCGCCTGACTAACAAAATCAAACGGTCTGACTAAAGAGCGTTCGATCGAGCGGTGCGCCTTCGCTCCTTCCCTCCGACAGAGGGGGCAGATTCCATACACAATTCAAACCCCTTATGGGCCTACCGCACAATCGGTATACCCCTAGTGGGTCTGCCGTCTAAAACAGCAGTTGTCTTACCTCCTCGTTCCTGAACCTGAGTTCACACTCATCGACGGGGACACCCCAGCACTTCTTACGTAGAGGCCGATGATCTCCTGGACAACAGACCAGTGGCGCCGAGACGAAGGGAGGTCCACGCAGAAGTTCAGGGGTGCAGCCGTAGAGAACGTGGGCAAAGATAGACCGTCTCACGCCTCTGCCTCTCAGCTACCGTTGAACGATGAGCTTCCCGGCCAATGCACCAAATGATACCGGAGAAACTGACGGAAGCCAAGCACAGAGAGATGGACACAGGTTTCTTCAGGAAGGAAGAGATTCTTTATTGGATCACCGATCGGGACTCAGAGGGACTAACGTCACCAAAATACAGCAAGTTCTGAGCCCCGGACAATAGTGCAGGCTCCTTATATAGGCACATAACTCCTCCCATATTAAGCTCCACCCGCACATTCTCTTGACCAATCAATACAAATAAGAATTAACTTTCTGCTTGACCGCATGGCTTGTCCAGCACAATGGAGGAGGGGAATACTACATCCTGTATTCTTGCACATGCTCCGTACACTACTGATCGTATCTTGCCTCGTGCAACCAACTGATCGATACGTCAGCATATGCACGTACACATGCCACGTGGTAATCTCGGCCTACAAAATTTATTTTTACCGAGATTCCACCACACTTCTATTATTTATGACCCAAGACCTGGCCAGCCTGCTACAATATGTATGTATGTATGTATGTATTGTGATAAAGTGAAGGCAGAGAAGCCATTTAACCCCAGGGGGAGTATATGTAGTTTGTGTGTTGCACAACACAAAGCTTTGTTTAGTTATGGGCCCCTGGGGTGGAACATTTGGAGAGAAGGGTGGGCCAATGCTCCACTCCACAGTTTAGTGGTTTTCTTGGGAGACATAGATCCAGGCCAGGGTTTTTTGGACTGTCTCGAAACCCACTGTTCAGCTGCAGATAATCAGCTGTAGCAGTGGGAATAAACCACTCCCTGCTAAGCAGGTACAGGGCGGGGGGGATTGCTGGCTTCCTCTCAGGAAGCAGGTAGGAGAGAGGCTGTTCTCTCCAGTGAGAGTCAAGGAGACCAGGCACTGGGAGTGCTGGCTTGGAGCACTGGGAGTGCAGAAAGTGAAGCAGTCAAGGCTGGCTTGGAGCACTGGGAGTGCAGAAAGTGAAGCAGTCAAGGCTGGCTTGGAGCACTGGAGTGCTGAGAGTGGACAAAGACTCTAGGTTGGTGAAACCAATATTGTTTTGTTTAGTGTAACCCCTGAGAGATAGGGAACCTGATATTAGTTAGTGCTCAGACGAGCTAGGTTTTTGTTTAAAGGGATTTATGTTTTCATTTACTGCTGTCTCCTGTGTGGATTTACAATAAAGTTGCCTGAATTATATGAAAATAAAAGGACTGTGCATGTTTTTGCCCTAGAGGACCGTGCTATCTACAAACAAGGATCACAGTATGTATGTGTCCAGCACTCTCTCACGGTCTTGAGCTTATGCCAGCCAAAATGTGCATAATCCAAGAAATGTGCACTCACAGGACTCTGTAGGTGATTTTCCAATTCTTTTATGATGCAAAATAGAAACACCCCATTCGTGTCAACATTTCAGTCCTCTGGGGGACTTTTTTGAGAAAAGTCCCACAGAGGACTTAAAACATTAACACAAATATGATGTAGAGAGATAAACATATATATATATATATATATATATTTGATTTTTCTCACCCTTCCTGGGTGGTATTTTTATTACTCATTCTCAGGTCCTCTACTAGAGGCCTGGGAGTTTGAGGGTTTTGCGCAGTATCTTAGCTATTCCTAGAACTGCACTGTTCTGGACAGCGATCTCAGATGTCCCATCTGGAATCTGTTGAAGCCACTTCCCCAACTTGGGAATCACAGCCCTAAATGCTCCGATCACAACTGTGGCTACTACTGCCTTCACTTACCACATCCTTTCCAATTCTTTTTTCAGTCCTTGGTATTTCTCCCCATTTTCATGTTCCTTCTTCCTGATGTTAGTCACTGGGTATTGCCATATCCACCATGACTGCAGTCTTTTGTTCCTTGTCTACCACCACGATGTCTGGTTGGTTGGCCAGCACTCGCTTGTCTGCCTGGATCTTGAAGTTCCACAGGACCTTAGCCCTGTAATTTTCAACTACCCTTTGTGGTATCTCCCATCTGGACTTAGGCAGGTCCAATCCATATTCTGTGCAGATGTTTTGGTACACAATCCCAGCAACTTGGTAGTGTCTCTGTGTATGCTGTTCCTGCTAACATCTTGCATCTGGCTACCAGGTGCTGGACTGTCTCAGAGCACTCTTTGCACAGTCTAAGGCTATTTCTAAGGCTGAAGGTGTACCATGGCAAGAAAAAGTAAAGTGAAAAGTGAGTGCAGGACCGTGGTGTGTGTGTGTGTGTGTAAATATATGAATGTATATATGTATAATTATTCAAATACAAATAGCACTCTAGGTTCTTATAAAAATAAAACTTAACTTTTATTAAATATTCAATGTTTGAGATTCACATTATAAAGTTTAGTATAAAACGCACACGCACACTGAGCCTGTGGACAGAACCTATAGTTGTGGAAGGGGATATTGCTATAAATACACAGGTCGTCCCTTCCTCTGGGTGCAACCATCTGGTTCACTATAGATCCATCTTCTTCCAGTTCAAAGGTTGTCAACACAAACTGTCTAACCTCAAGACAAGCTGGTCTTGGCCTAGTTCAGCCCGTGCAAGTATTCATTTTACCTCATTCTTGTAAAGAGCCTCCTACCTCAAAGCGCATGGGCACCTCTGTGTCTGGCCCAGCCACGGCTGTTACTATACACACTTTTTTTTCCCCTCTACCAAACTGTTTGTTCATTTGGATATGGCAAATTTCACTACTAATGCAAATTCAGCCTATTTCAATCGTACATAGCATTACAGCGATGCTCAATTAGGTTCATGCTTTTACTTACTTTATTTGACCATTTCGACTTTTATCATATGCAATTCGGTTGTCATCCTTCATTTTATGTTTTATTGATGAAGTAAAACCTGTATATAGGTGTAACGGATCCACTGGCACCCCGACTGGGTACCTCCGTTGAAAGATGCTCCTAGCGCTTCCAGAGGACTCCAAGCACTCCACCAGACACCATAAGCACCGCAGGCTGCAGCTATCTCCCTTCAGAATGAAGCAGGAACAAGCTCTTACAAGAGCTCAGTGATTATAGCAAGGGAATATGCCTAGCATAGCAATCCCTTGTAGCAGATTCCCCCAATAAGAGACAGGACTCAAGTTGAGGGTAAAAATAGAACTCTGGACTGGCTCATCCAGCCTGGCTTTTATTTCCATCTCACACATACAGGCCACACCCAGGGGGAGGCATAAAATAACCAATCCGAGATATGGTACAACCCACACATCCCCTCCCCTTAGCATGAGAGATAATCCACTTATTATACAGTTTAAAACATAACTTTTACACAATATCTGTAACTTCAAAACCATACATCACATTCACAATCAATCCATTCAGGGGAACAACATATTAAAAAATGTCATGAATCCGTCCAGGGGTTCAAAAGTTACTAAAAGTATCTTTTGTCCCTTACTAGCCGCATGGCAAACCGTTTTAGACAGATTTTACCTAGGCCTCTATCCTGGAGACAAAGAGGAAAGTAATCCAATTATCCAGGCTAGAAGCAGACTCCATTAACCACATGGTTACAGAAAGACATAAAACACTTTAAAATACAGAAAGTTACTTTTTATCCATAACACACAGACATTTCACATATCCCCAGATAGCTGGGATCTGAGCGCACAAAACTACCGAATAGCGCGCAGATCCTATTCACACAGTACAATTGCCATGGAGCTAAAGTCTTTCCCATAGTCTTTCATTATATGAATAGGCTCCATGGTATAGCTATCTGGGGTATCACCGCTCACACAGGGCCATAATCACTGAATAAAAGTCCATACGTTTTCAGGGGCCATAGTCTTAAAGGGTATTGTTACCCAAAGTCTCAATATGTCCCCAGACAGTTCTTAAAGGGCCAGCAGCAGTACAATAAAATACCATTCACTGTGCTTAAAGGGCCAGCAGTCGCACAATAAAATACAATATGCCCCAAATAACCCAGGGGCCATAGTCAGCAGGTAGGAGGCGGGCAAACAGGCTTCTCCAGGGCCCAGTGGCGAGGTTGGTTTCGCCACATTTCTCCCCTTTTCCAAACAGACTAACAGGGTATCTGACCTCCTGCCGGTCAGTGCCCTTGTTAGTCCCGCAGCCCACCCACAAAACAGAAACAGCAGTACAGCCCACCCACAATAAATGGTTACTACACCTGAGTAAGAGAAAAACTTGTCCAGGTCCAGGTGCCTCACCATGGCTGTGTGGGGGACTGGTAGGCTGTTTTGGTGGGTTGCTGAGTGGGCAGAGCCCAGCGGTACTCTGCCCTGGTGCCAGCACTACCCCGGGAGTTATCTGGTTGCTGGAGACCGACTGTCTCCCCCTTAGATGCACAGCTCTGCTGCCGGAGGGGGAGACCGACTGTCTCCCCTTTAGATGCACAGCTCTGCTGCCGGAGGGGGAGACCGACTGTCTCCCCTTTGGATACATAGCTCCGCTGTTGGAGGGGGAGACCGACTGTCTCCCCTTTGGCTAAGCAGCCTTGTTGCTGGGGGACAGGACTGACTGTCCTTACACCCTGTGCTGTAGGTGCAGAAACCACGGTCCCATCTGCACAGTTGTGGGGCTTACAGTCTCCCCCTGGTACATTAAGCTGCCGCTGGGGAGAGGTGGTAACCAGCTCCTCTCCCATTAGAACACTCTGCCGCTGGGGAATGGAGACTGGGCTCCCTATTCCCTGTACATTAATAATCTGCCGCTGGGGAGAGGTGGTAACAATCTCCTCTCCCATACATACTTCCCGTCTCTGTGGAGGGAGACCGACTGTCTCTCCTCCCAGCACAGAGTCCTGCTGTTGGGGAAAGGGGGCTGGGCTCTCCATTCCCTGCTGGATACTCTGCCGCTGGGGAATGGAGACTGGGCTCCCAATTCCCAACAAATCACATTGCTGCTGGGGAGGGAGGACGGCCCCTTCTGCTCCCTGAAACTTGGGCGCAGAGACCACGGTCCCATCTGCGCTGGTGTGGGGCTTACTGTCTCCCCTTGGGGTGCTAAGCTGCCGCTGGGGAGAGGGGATAACAGGCTCCTCTCCCTGAACCGTAGACTGCCGCTGGGGAGCAAGGACGGCCCCTTCAGCTCCCTGTAGCTTGGCCACAGAGACCACGGTCCCATCTGCGCTGGTGAGGGGCTTACTATCTCCCCTTGGTGTGCTAAGCTGCCGCTGGGGAGAGGGGGTAACAAACTCCTCTCCCTTACACACTTTCAGCCGCTGGGGAGAGGGGATAACTGGCTCCTCTCCCTGAACCGTAGACTGCCGCTGTGGAGGAAGGACGACACCTTCAGCTGCCTTTTTGTCTGCTCGACCCTGCAGATACGCTGCCGCTGTTTTCCTTGTGCTCTGTATGTATTTCTCCTCCGGGGGTTCTGGTCCAAAGAAAGCCAGCAGCATTTTCATCATAGCGTCAAACTCCTGTTGACTGTAACTGGGCGCCATGCTTGCCCTCACTTTGTAATCCAAACGAACTGTGTCTCCGAGCTGCTTTACCTCACACTAGGACGCCATCCCACCACTGCCACCAATGTAACGGATCGCCTGGCACCCAGACTGGGTACCTCCGTTAAAAGTATCTTTTGTCCCTTACTAGCCGCATGGCAAACCGTTTTAGACAGATTTTACCTAGGCCTCTATCCTGGAGACAAAGAGGAAAGTAATCCAATTATCCAGGCTAGAAGCAGACTCCATTAACCACATGGTTACAGAAAGACATAAAACACTTTAAAATACAGAAAGTTACTTTTTATCCATAACACACAGACATTTCACGTATCCCCAGATAGCTGGGATCTGAGCGCACAAAACTACCGAATAGCGCGCAGATCCTATTCACACAGTACAATTGCCATGGAGCTAAAGTCTTTCCCATAGTCTTTCATTATATGAATAGGCTCCATGGTATAGCTATCTGGGGTATCACCGCTCACACAGGGCCATAATCACTGAATAAAAGTCCATACGTTTTCAGGGGCCATAGTCTTAAAGGGTATTGTTACCCAAAGTCTCAGTATGTCCCCAGACAGTTCTTAAAGGGCCAGCAGCATTACAATAAAATACCATTCACTGTGCTTAAAGGGCCAGCAGTCGCACAATAAAATACAATATGCCCCAAATAACCCAGGGGCCATAGTCAGCAGGTAGGAGGCGGGCAAACAGGCTTCTCCAGGGCCCAGTGGCGAGGTTGGTTTCGCCACAATAGGGGGTACTGTTTTACTCAGAAGACTTCGCTGAACAAAAATATTAGTTTTTTAAAACATTAAAATATATTACAACGATGATATCGTCAGTGAAAGTGACGTTTTGCTTTTTTCACACACAAATGTCACTTACACTGACAATATAATTGTTGTGATACGTTTTACTGTTTTGACTGTACCCCCATGTACCCCCATGTATAGTTTTTAAGGTGTTTTTTTCACACAGAAATTTGCCAGTTTGGTAATGTTGCCTTTGAGACCATATGGTAGCCCAGGAATGAGAATTACCCCCATGATGGCATACCATTTGCAATAGTCGACAACCCAAGGTATTGCAAATGGGGTATGTCCAGTCTTTTTTTTTACAAGCCACTTAGTCACAAACACTTGCAAATGGTATGCCATCGTGGGGGTGATTCTCATCCTGGGCTACCATACAGTCTCAAAGGCAACGTAACCAATCTGCGAATTGCAATGTGAAAAAACGTTAAAAAGGTGTAACATACCATATCTGACCCTGTAACTTCCGAAAACACCAAAAAACCTGTACATAGGGGTACTATTTTACATGTGAGACATTGGTAAATACAAATATGTGTATTTTATTGCAGTAAAAGCAAACAGTATTTTTTTTAAATATTTTATTCATATTAAATTGTTTCCTATTCAATTGTTTCATAGCTAAATATTTGATGTTAAATGAAAGCCCAGTTTCCCCTTAACAAAACGATATATAATAAGTGTGGGTGCACTTAATATGAAAGAGGTGAATTATGGCTTAACAGACATATAGTCAGCTTCCAGGTTTTGTTTTGATCACAACGTGTACATTTGGCTCAGTCCTTAAGGGGTTAAAATAGATTTAATGTTTGTTATTGTTTGATTTTTAGGACAGCAATAAAAGCAGCTGCAGAAATGTTATATTACTAGATGGATTTATAAATGCATAGATAATAAGTTATTGATATATGATATTCAATGGAGCCAAATAAGAGCTAACAATGTGCGTTATCTGGTGGAATGCATTTGACAATACTTATTTTAAGTTGGTATTAATTATTTTTCTTTTGTCTACCAACTGGTTTAAAAACACTGAACCAAATGAATTAATGAACTTAATTAAAGCAACACTTTATCCATGAAATGTAAGTAAGCTGGATGTTGTATGGATTAAAAAATGAAAATGAAGAATAATGTTAAATTATTAAATACTGTCGTGTTTAAATTATCATCCTTACTTTACACATTTAAATTAAATTAGAAATATGTACTTACTGCTAGATTAGCCTTACTCATAATAATAAACTATGCACACACAGCTAATATTTAATGTGTTTATCAACATTTTACATGTGAGAAAATATTTGATATTCTTTGAAGATAAATAATTATGTTATATATCTCATCCTCCTGTCTTATTTTCTGGTAAAATACATAATTGTTGCCTTTAATGATTACATTTTAATTATCAGGCTCATGATACTCCCACAACCATAATTCATTAATGGGATTATTTTTTTATTTTATTTGTTTCCATTTTTTTTTTAGAATTTAGAGTAGATTTTGTCAAATGTAATATTGCTCATTTATATATAAAAGTTTCATATTGATAACGGCAATAGGGGTTTCTCTGTGGGGATGGAGTCGAGGGTAGCTCCACCATAATTAGTAAATCCTGCTTACTGACTGATAGGCTGCACTATGTACACCATTTCTTGACCAGCCTATGGGCAACCTATAGTTCCATACTTGAAGTATTAAAGATGTTTTAGTGTAATCTAACATCTGTTTTTCCTTGTTTTTTTTGTTTCCTGTGCCCCTGCCCCCTTCTTGTTTTGTATCTTAATTTAATGTTATCATGTGCATTTTGTTGTAATTGTGCCCAATATATGAAAAATCAATAAACTGTTAATACAAAAAAGTTCCATATTGTTTTATATATCACAGTATATGGTTACATTTGCCGTATGGATCATCTAGCAAAGTGGAGGTGCATAGAATTTTTTTTTTCAAAGAGTAGTTAAATTATTCTTTTGGCACTCTTAATCACTGATTTTTCCTTTCATCAACTGATCATTACCTATAATAGCCAAAAAAAAGGTATGCATTTAATTCCCAAGCTCAAAAAACATGAAGTAATATGAACAGTTGTCTGCTTGAAAGCCTGAGGTGTAACAAGGTGAATTTAAAAAAGTTCTATTGCTCTTTTTACAAACCCTCTCAAATTTCCAACAGGGCATAGGTTGAGAGACTCAATTCTGGGGCAGCCACACAGACACCAGGACCGTAGCCTCCAACAAGGAAGCACACCACACACAATTTTAAAGGTCCACCACATGCAACACTGTGGACCTATAACTGTGCATAGGCTTACCCCACGCACCTACACTCACTAGGCCTCAGCAATAGTGATGTCGCGAACACAATATTTTCGGTTCGAGAACGGTGGGCGCGAACTTCCGCAAACGTTCGCGAACCGCCATAGACTTCAATGGGCAGGCGAACTTTAAAACCCACAGGGACTCTTTCTGGCCACAATAGTGATGGAAAAGTTGTTTCAAGGGGACTAACACCTGGACTGTGGCATGCCGGAGGGGGATCCATGGCAAAACTCCCATGGAAAATTACACAGTTGATGCAGAGTCTGGTTTTAATCTATAAAGGGCATAAATCACCTAACATTCATAAATCACAATGGATATGGATTGACACCTGACATATGACATATTGACACCTTGACATATGGATTGACACCTGTCCTCAGAGACCCTGATACACACTGACACAGAGCAGAATAGGGACTGTTGCCGCTACATAGGGTCACTTGGCAGATATGGATTGACACCTATCCTAAGGATCCCTGATACACACTGACACAGAGCAGAATAGGGACTGTTCCCCCTACATAGGGTCACTTGGCAGATATGGATTGACACCTATCCTAAGGATCCCTGATACACACTGACACAGAGCAGAATAGGGACTGTTCCCCCTACATAGGGTCACTTGGCAGATATGGATTGACACCTGTCCTCAGGGACCCTGATACACACTGACACAGAGCAGAATAGGGACTGTTCCCCCTACACAGGGTCACTTGGCATATATTGATTGACACCTGTCCTCAGGGACCCTGATACACACTGGGGGGGTCCTACTGTCCTCCCCCTGCCCCCACCCCTGCGTGGTGGGTGGGGGCCATAAAAATAATGAGGGGGGACCTACTGTCCTCCCCCCGGCCCCCACCCCTGCGCGGTGGGTGGGGGCCATAAATCACAATGGGGGGAGGACCTACTGTCCTCCCCCCCCGCCCCCACCCCTGCGCGGTGGGTGGGGGCCATAAATATGGGGTGAGGACCTACTGCCCTCCCCCGGCCCCCACCCCTGCACGGTGGGTGGGGGCCATAAAAATGAGGGGGGCTACTGTCCTCCCCCCTGGCCCCCACCCCTGGGCAGTGAGTGGGGGCCATAAATCACAATGAGGGGAGGACCTATTGTCCTCCCCCCGCCCCCACCCCTGCGCGGTGGGAGGGGGCCATAGAAATAATGAGGAGGGACCTACTGTCCTCCCCCCTGGCCCCTACCCCTGCGCAGTGGGTGGGGGCCATAAAAATAATGAGGGGGGGACCTACTGTCCTCCCCCCAAGCCACCACCCCTGAGCGGTGGGTGGGGGCCCTAAATAAAAATTTCCCCCCCAAATTAAAGGTGACTAGGGGTCCCCAAGCCCCTAGTCACCCACCACCCATCCCAAAAAAAGTTACCCCCTACCTACCCCGCTCACCCTAAGAAATAGTAAAGGGGGAATAAAATAACTAACCTGTAAAGAAATATTCAACTTACCATTTGACGTCTTCTTTTTTCTAAAATCTTCTTTTTTCAGCCCCCAAAAAGGCCAAATAAAAAGCCATAAGAACCGACGCAATAAAAAAAAAAAAATGAAAAAAACGAGCGCAAAAAAATAATAATCCATCTTCACCCATGGAGGGCTCCCCGCAGACTGAGCTCTGCAGGGCGGGGGAAGGCTTATAAAGCCTTGCCACACCCTGCAATTAGGCTAAGAACACTCTGATTGGCTGGTTTAAGCCAATCAGAGTACTCTTTGTCATTTTACATAGCGTGGGAAAGTTCTTTGGAATTTTCCCACGCTGTGCAAAATGACAGAGAACTCTGATTGGTGGGCTTGGAATCTAACCAATCAGAGTGTTCTGTGTCATTTTACACAGTGTGGGAAAGTTCTTTGGAATTTTCCCACGCTGTGTAAAATGACAAAGAGCACTCTGATTGGCTTAAACCCGCCAATCAAAGTGTTCTTAGCCTAATTGCAGGGCGTGGCAAGGCTTTATAAGCCTTCCCCGCCCTGCAGAGCTCAGTCTGCGCGGAGCCCTCCATGGGTGAAGATGGATTTTTTTTTTTTGCGCTCGTTTTTTTAAAAATTGCATCGGTTCTTATGACTTTTTATTTGGCCTTTTTTGGGGCTGAAAAAAGATTTTAGAAAAAAGAAGACGTCAAATGGTAAGTTGAATTTTTCTTGTTAGTTATTTTATTCCCTCTTCACTATTTTTTAGGATGAGGGGAGTAAGTAGGGGGTAACTTTTTTGGTGTGGGGGGTGGGTGACTAGGGGCTTGGGGACCCCTAGTCACCTTTAATTGGGGGGGGATTTTTTTTAGGGCCCCCACCCACCACTCAGGGGTGGGGCAAGGGGGAGGACAGTAGGTCCTCCCCCTCACTATTTTTATGGCCCCCACCCACCGCGAACGGGTGAGGGCCGGGGCGGAGGACAGTAGGTCCCCCCTCAATTTTTTTATGGCCCCCACCCACCGTGCAGGTGTGGGGGCAGGGGGGAGGACAGTAGGTCTCCTCCCAATTGTGATTTATGACCCCCACCCACCGCGCAGGGGTGGGGGCCGAGGGAGGACAGTTGGTCCCCCCCTCTTTATTTTTATGGCCCCCACTCACCACGCAGGGGTGGGGGCAGGGGGAGGAGAGTAGGTCCCCCCCAGTGTGTATCAGGGTCCCTGAGGACAGGTGTCAATCCATATCTGCCATGTGACCCTATGTAGGGGGAACAGTCCCTATTCTGCTCTGTGTCAGTGTGTATCAGGGTCTCTGAGGCCAGGTGTCAATCCATATCTGCCAAGTGACCATATGTTGGGGGAACAGTCCCTATTCTGCTCTGTGTCAGTGTCTGGGGGGAGTATCTGCAGTAACACAGTGTCTGGAGGGAGTATCTGCAGTAACATAGGGTGTCTGGAGGGAGTATCTGCAGTAACATAGGGTGTCTGGAGGGAGTATCTGCAGTAACACAGTGTCTGGAGGGAGTATCTGCAGTAACACAGTGTCTGGAGGGAGTATCTGCAGTAACCCAGAGTGTCTGGAGGGAGTATGTGCAGTAACCCAGAGTGTCTGGAGGGAGTATCTGCAGTAACCCAGAGTGTCTGGAGGGAGTATCTGCAGTAACCCATAGTGTCTGGAGGGAGTATCTGCAGTAACCCAGAGTGTCTGGAGGGAGTATCTGCAGTAACCCAGAGTGTCTGGGGGGAGTATCTGCAGTAACACAGAGTGTCTGGGGGGAGTATCTGCAGTAACACAGAGTGTCTGGGGGGAGTATCTGCTTGTAACATTTATATGCACTAAAAAAAAATTGATAAAAAAAAATGGTTGCAGCTTCCGAATGAATCTAAAATGGATGCTGTCCAGTAGCTGGGACGGTCTGCTAGGTAGGGTGTGCTGCTGATTGTCTGGAATGTGTCTGCTGACTGTGAGGTACAGGGTCAAAGTTTACTCAATGATAAAGAATAGGGGGCGGACCGAACATCGCATGTGTTCGCCCGCAGCGGCGAACGCGAACATGCTATGTTCGCTGGGAACTATTTGCCAGCGAACCATTCGGGACATCACTACTCAGCAATAGTGATGTTGCGAACATAAAATTTTCCGTTCGCATACGCGAACGCGAATTTCCGCAAATGTTCGCGAACGGGCGAACCGCCATAGACTTCAATGGGCAGGCGAATTTTAAAACCCATAGGGACTCTTTCTGGCCACAAAAGTGATGGAAAAGTTGTTTCAAGGGGACTAACACCTGGACTGTGGCATACCGGAGGGGGATCCATGGCAAAACTCCCATGAAAAATTACATAGTTGATGCAGAGTATGGTTTTAATCCATAAAGGGCACAAATCACCTAACATTCCTAAATTGTTTGGAATCACGTGCTTTAAAACATCAGGTATGATGTTGTATCGATCAAGTAGTATAAGGGTTACGCCCGCTTCACAGTGACAGACCAAACTTCCAATTTAACGCACCGCAAACAACCGCAAACTCCCATTTGCACAACCGCAAACTCCCCATTTGCACAAGGTTGGATACCAAGCTAGCCATGTCCCGTTCCTTGTCCTCACTGATATCATTGAAGGTCTCTTCCTCCACCCAGCCACGTACAACACCAAGGGTCCTCGAAAGGTGACAACAAGCCCCTTGGGACGCCTGCTGTGTTTGGTCTTCCACTTCCTCAAAGCCACCTTCCTCCTCTGACTCCTCTTCTTCAGACTCCTCTCTCTGCGTTATTATAAGGTGTGTTAAGTAGTACTAATCCTATCAGTTGGTCCTCCTACTTCAAATTTGGGGCACTGCACGTGTAAATCTAATGTGCCACCAGATAGGAGTGGTGTGTTAAGTAGTCCCCCTCATCAGGCCTTTTTTAGTCGAATGTATTGCCCACTGTCAGTCCCTTCGGGATCCATCCCTCATTCATCTTAATAAAGGTGAGGTAATCTAGACTTTTTTGACCTAGGCGACTTCTCTTCTCAGTGACAATACCTCCTGCTGCACTGAAGGTCCTTTCTGACAGGACACTTGAAGCAGGGCAGGCCAGAAGTTCTATTGCAAATTGGGATAGCTCAGGCCACAGGTCAAGCCTGCACACCCAGTAGTCAAGGGGTTCATCGCTCCTCATAGTGTCGATATCTGCAGTTAAGGCGAGGTAGTCTGCTACCTGTCGGTCGAGTCGTTCTCTGAGGGTGGACCCCGAAGGGCTGTGGCGATGCGTAGGACTTAAAAAGCTCCGCATGTCCTCCATCAACAACACGTCTGTAAAGCGTCCTGTCCTTGCCGGCGTGGTCGTGGGAGGAGGAGGATTACTTTCACCTCTTCCCCTGTTAGATTCCCATTGTGCTGTGACATCACCCTTATACGCTGTGTAAAGCATACTTTTTAATTTATTTTGCAAATGCTGCATCCTTTCCGACTTTCGGTAATTCGGTAACATTTCCGCCACTTTCTGCTTATATCGGGGGTCTAGTAGCGTGGACACCCAGTACAGGTCGTTCTCCTTCAGCCTTTTTATACGAGGGTCCCTCAATAGGCACGACAGCATGAAAGACCCCATTTGCACAAGGTTGGATGCCGAGCTACTCATTTCCCGTTCATCCTCCTCAGTGATGTCAATGAAGGTATGTTCTTCCCCCCAGCCACGTACAACACCACGGGTACCAGATAGGTGACAACGAGCACCCTGGGATGCCTGTTGTGGTTGGTCTTCCTCCTCCTCCTCAAAGCCACATTCCTCCTCTGACTACTCTTCCTCACAATCCTCTTCCAGCGTTGCCGCAGGTCCAGCAAGCGATGCTGATAAGGCTGTTTCTGGTGGTGATGGTGACCACAACTCTTCCTCTTCCTCTTAATGCTCATCTACGGCCTGATCCAGCACTCTTCGCAGGGCATGCTTCAGGAAGAAAACAAATGGTATGATGTCGCTGATGATTCCTTCGGTGCGACTGACTAGGTTTGTCACCTCCTCAAAAGGACGCATGAGCCTACAAGCATTGCACATGAGCGTCCAGTAACGTGGCAAAAAAATTCCCAGCTCCGCAGAGGCTGTCCTAGCACCCCGGTCATACAAATACTCGTTAACGGCTTTTTCTTGTTGGAGCAGGCGGTCGAACAGTGTTGAATTCCAACGTGTCGGGCTGTCGCAAATCAAGCGCCTCACTGGCATGTTGTTTCGCCACTGGATATCTGAAAAGTGCGCCATGGCCGTGTAGGAACGCCTGAAATGGCCACACACCTTCCTGGCCTGCTTCAGGACGTCCTGTAAGCCTTTGTACTTATGCACAAAGCGTTGTACGATCAGATTACACACATGTGCCATGCACGGCACATGTGTCAACTTCCCCAAATTCAATGCCACCAACAAATTTCTTCCGTTGTCACAAACCACTTGGCCGATCTCTAGTTGAGGAGAGTCAGCCACTGATCAACCTGTGCATTCAGGTAGGACAGGAGTGCTGGTCCATGTGACTCTCTGCTTTCAGGCAAGTCAACCCCAAGATGGCGTGACACTGCCGTATCCGGGATGTGGAATAGTACTTTTTTTTTTTTCGATTAGTGGTACTATGCGTGTAAGCTACTGTGACAACAGATATGAGTGGCACTGTGCACTGTGGCAGAGTAGACGCTGTAGGCCTGACACACACGCTTGCAGACAACTAACTGCTATTCAATCTATTAGTCCAAAATTTATTTATTTTTTAAATGTACACTACTGTTACACCAGATATGAGTTGCACTAGTGTGACACTGTGCCCTGACAGTCCCTGAAACGCACACGTGTGAAGGAAACTGACTGCTATTACATTACAGTCCAAAAAGTTTTTTGTTTTTTTTTAAATGCAAGCTATTGGGACACCAGATATGAGTGGTGGCACTGGGCAAGTGGGCACAGTATACGCTGTAAGCCTGACACACACACTGGCAGACAACTAACTGCTATTTAATCTATTACATTCAAAATTTTATTTTTTTTAAAAATGTACACTAATGTTACATTAGATATGAGTTGCACTGGTGTGACACTGTGCCCTGGCAGGCACTGAAACGCACACGTGTGAAGGAAACTGACTGCTATTATATTACAGTCAAAAAAGTGTTGTTGTTTTTTAAATGCAAGCTATTGTGACACCAGTGAGTGCGTGGTGGCACTGGGTAGGCCCTGAAATGCACACGTCTGAAGGAAAGTGACTGCTATTATATTACAGTCAAAAAAGTGTTGTTGTTTTTTTAAAATGCAAGCTATTGTGACACCAGTGAGTGGTGGCACTGGGCAAGTGGGCACAGTATACGCTGTGAGCCTGACACACACACTGGCAGGCAGGCAACTGCAATTAGATTACACAGGAAAAAAACAAAAAAAAGCAGACTGATGGATGCTGTCCAGGAGGTGGGAGGGTCTGGGAGGGAGGGTCTGCTGCTGGTTGGCTGGAATGTGTCTGTTGACTGTGAGGTACAGGGTCAAAGTTTCCTCAATGATGACGAATAGGGGGCGGACCGAACATCGCATATGTTCGCCCACCGTGGCGACCGCGAACAAGCTATGTTCGCCAGTAACTATTCGCCAGCGAACCATTTGGGACATCACTACTCGGCAATCAATCGCATACACCCAAACCTCCGGGGATGAGCAGGGGCAACACTCTTAAATAATGAACACCACCACACGATGAACCCTTCGATATGCCTAACTCTAGTTAGTCTGTAAAACCAGAGCTCATTTTGTAATTGTTTTGCCTTACCTATTATTTTGTGAAGCATGAACTCAGAGGAAGGCCTCAAGGAAACTTCTCTAGTGAAGTTGTACAGCTACTGTTTATTTTTCACTATAGTCATAGTATAAGTGATTTGATATGTATTCTAGACATACCTGACTAGCATGATTTACTCAACAAGAATTTGTGCACGGAATATAAACGCCATGCGACTCTCATAGCATGTCTGAAAACGCATTGTTTGCTCTGCTATTGTGGCAATGCAAGCTTATTTTATATAGTCTCTGCGCAACAAAAATAAAGAATTTATAATTTCCACACTCTCCTGCGAACCCAAACGACTATTTCACACATTTAACTCTCTTCTTCGCCCTGCTGTTCCTCCTCCACCTACTAACATGACCGCCTCTGACTTTGCAACTCACTTCACTGAAAAGATCTCTACATTCAGAGAAGAGATCTCTTATCTTTCTTCTTCCCCTTACAATACTTCCCCTAACTTCACTCCCTCTGCTGTTCTATGTTCATTCGCACCTGCTACATAAGAAGAGGTTTCTGCTCTGCTCCAGTCCTCCCGCCCCACCACCTGCTCCCTAGATCCAATTCCCTCGCATCTCATCCGTACGCTGTCTTCTTCTTTCTCCACCTCTCACTAAAATTCTCAATCTCTCTCTCTCCTCTGGTATATTTCCATCACCCTTCAAACATGCAACTATAACCCCAATTCTAAAGAAGCCCAATCTTGACCCTTACTCCCCATCCAACTACCGTCCTATCTCGCTGCTGCCTTTTGCATCCAAGATCCTTTAAAGAATTGTGTATGCGAGATTGACAGACTTCCTCGAGTCCAACTCTCTGCTAGACCTGGTTCAGTCTGGTTTCCGTGCTAAGCACTCTGTGGAAACGGCACTGACCAAAGTATCCAATGATCTACTCACTGCAAAATCTCGTGGTCACTACTCTATCCTAATTCTCCTTGACCTGTCTGTGGCTTTTGACACTGTTGATCATCAACAGCTTCTTCTCATTCTCCGCAATATCAGTCTACAAGATATTGCTCTCTCCTGGTGCTCCTCCTACCTCTCCCAGCGCTTATTCAGTGTTTCTTTCTCTGGCTCTGCTTCTTCTCCTCAACTCCTCTTTGTTGGTGTCCCCCAAGGTTCAGTCCTTGGTACCCTACTGTTCTCCATCTATACTGCCTCCCTTGGTAAACTCATTAGCTCCTTTGGCTTCCAATATCATTTCTATGCAGATGACACGCAAATCTACCTGTCCTCTCCTGATCTCACCCCGTCCCTCTTGACTAGTGCCTCTGACTGCCTCTCTGCTATTTCTAACTAGATGGCTGCCCACTTCCTTAAACTAAACTTTACCAAAACTGAAATTCTGGTCTTTCCTCCCTCCAGTGTTGTTACTCCTGTGTCTGTCTCCATCCAAGTCAACGGTGCTACCATCAGCTCCACCACGCAGGCTCACTGCCTAGGTGTTCTCTTTGACTCTGACCTCTCCTTCAAGCCTCATGTTCAATCTATTGCCAAATCCTGTCATTTCCATCTCAAAAACATTGCGCGTATCCGCCCCTACTTAACGCCAGATGCGACTAAGGTGTTGGTCCATTCCACTGTCTTTTCTCACCTTGACTACTGTAATCCGCTTCTCAGTGGTCTTACGTGCTCCAAACTTGCGCCGTTACAGTCCATAATGAAAGCAGCAGTGAGGCTCATCTTCCTGTCCGCCTGTACCTCCCATGCCTCACCCTTCTGTCAGTCCCTACATTGGCTTCTTATAAAATATAGAGCTCAATTTAAAATTCTGGTTATTGCTTTCAAATCACTACATAATGCTGCTCCCACCTATCTATCCTCCCTTATACACAAGTATGTCCCGTCTAGGCCCTTACGATCTGCTGACGACTTACGTCTATCTTCTGTCCGTACTCCCACCTCTGATGCTTGCTTTCAAGATTTCTCGAGGGCTGCACCGTTCCTGTGGAACTCACTTCCCTCCTCCGTTAGATGTTCACCCAGTCTCCACTCTTTCAAAAAATCGTTAAAAACCCACTTCTTCATAAAAGCGTATCAATTAAATTGTTAATAGCTCCCGACTGATTCCTCTTCTGCAACTGTCACTAGTCTAATACTATCCTTACCTTTTTGTGTCATTTTACCCCACTCCCTCTAGCATGTAAGCTCATTGAGCAGGGCCCTCAACCCCTCTGTTCCTGTGTGTCCAACTTGTCTGGTTACAACTACGTCTGTTCGGCCACTCACTGTAAAGCGCTGCGGAATTTGATGGCTCTATATAAATAACATAATAATAATAATAAAATAAAAAATGGTTGCATGAAGAGTCAAAATACCCCAAGTTTAATACCTTAGGTTGTCTTCTTTTAAAAAATATATACATGTGAAGGGTTATTCAGAGATTCCTGACAGATATTAGTGTAACTTGCGTTAATGAAAAAAAATGGTTTGGAAATAGCAAAGTGCTACTTGTACTTATTGCCCTATAACTTTCCAAAAAAAAAGCTAAGAACATGTTAACATTGAGTATCTAAACTCAGAACAAAATTTAGAAACTATTTAGCACAGGTGTTTTTTGGCGGTTGTAGATGCATAACAGATTTTGGGGGTCAAAGTTAGAAAAAGTGTTTTTTTGTTTGTTTTATATTCATCATATATTATATATTTTTTTCATACTAAATTATATGATGATAATAATTGTATCTTTAGAAATACCATTTAATGGCAAGAAAAAAATGGTATATAACATGTGTGGGTACAGTAAATGAGTAAGAGGAAAATTACAGCTGAACGCAAACACCGCAGAAATGTAAAAACAGCCCTGGTCCTTAACAGTAAGAAAATTGAAAAGTAGTCGTTTTACTAAGGGGTAAATGCAGTATCTACAAATGGTCTGTAAGGATCAACAAGCCATAGACCACTTTGAAAACCGTTCTCATGAAGATCAGACTAAGATAATAAATATTTTATTTAGGGAACCTGACAATTGATCCTTAGTGGAGTTGGTTATGATTTGAGGTTCACATTATTTCAACAAATATAAAAAATGTTGATTCAATGTTTTCCAAAAGGACAATTAAATGTAAATGTTAAACAAAAATGTACTTAATCAGATTCTCTCTTTTTTATGATTTGAGTTGAGCATTAGTTCATATGTGTTGTCTGTTTCATCATACTAATGTTTGAAAATACATAATTGTAAAGGCTTTGCAACATTTGTTGCACTACTGTAAAATAATAACTGATATATAAGAGAAAATCATTAAGAAAAAAATACTATTATTCAATATAAACAAAACAATACTTTCATTTTATCAAAATAATATTTTAGAAATGTGGACTTGGGGATTTTAAATTTCATTTTTAAAACACCACTTTTTATGTAATTGTCATCTATATTCTGTCTCATTATATAAAGCAATACATTTAAAATATGTTTTAAAACTGTAAATGTTACAACTAGAATTGAGTAATTGTAATTCGTTCAATATTTTACTGTTACTGAAACAAAGGATCATTGGTTCAAATAGTATTCTAAAATGTAATATTGCGATGTGCCTGAGGATTTGTTGTACATTCTTATTTGCTCATCAGCCGTAAGCTAAAAACCATTTATATCTAGTGTTCACAATGGGTAGTGTTGCAAATGGCTGCTTCCATTTACAGGTAAAAACATGTAACTCTTTCAATTCCAATCATCCACACTGATAATGATTAAGAAATCATTAATATAATCTCAATCATGTACACCCTTTTTTTCCCCACACACCATACCTGTCTGCCTGATATCATTACATATATATTTTTTATGTATGCATCTGACTAATCAATTATCTTAATTCAATGTAAATTTATAGTCCCAGGCACAAAAAATAGGTCCTGCGCTCAGACTCCCACTACTCCTGGGCAACAGCAATGACCATTGTACACATCAGCCCCAATAAATACATACAATAAAACCAAAGTAAAAAAGTTAGTTACATTAGTTACAGGCAGCCTAGTAAAGTTATTTTCTGAATTTTGGGGAGTGCAGTCTAAAGTCAGGACCGGCCTTAGGGCTGTGCGTGCTGTGCGGCCACACAGGGCGCCATGGACTGGTGACACCATGTGGCCGACACAGCTCGCACATGGCCGTGTGACAGGAGTGCAGGGGAGCTAAAACAGGTACCCGGGTGGAGAATTAATTATTCTCTACCCGGGTCTAGAAAAAAAAAATTGCAGGGCTTACCAAGCGGCGGGGGCGAGGCTTATCATGAGGCGGGGCTAATACCTACCTGAAGCCCTTGGTAACTGCTGCACAGGAAGAGGGAAGAAGGAAGGAGTCCCTGCTTCCCCAATACCCAACTGCATCCACTCCCCATTCCAGCCATACTGGAAAAAAGGTGTGTGTGTGACTGCCTCCCTGTGTGTGACTCCAATTGTGTGTCGCTGTAGTTGTGCCATTGTGTGTGACTGTATGTGTGACTGTCTGCCTTTAACTGAGTGTGTGTGTGTGCCTATCAGCATGCGTGAGTGTCTGCATGTCTGGAATAGAGTGTGTATGACTGTCTGCTTGTACTGGAGTATGTGTGACTCTCTGCCTGTAAATCTGTGTGTGTGTGTGTGTGTGTGTGACTGTCTGCCTGTAACTGAGCGTGTCTGACTGTCTGCTTGTAACTGTTTGTTTGACTGTCTGCCTGTGCCTGTGTATTTGACTGTATACAGGCAGCTTGGTGGGGGGCACCATTAAGACTTTTCGCACAGGGTGCCTAATGGTCTAAGGCCGACCTTGCTAATGACTATAAGATTGTAGATTGTAAGCTCATTTAAACAGGGTCCTCATCAACCTAACTAACCTAACTAATTAAAGGGCAAGACATTGAGTTTCTCTAAGCTTTTGCCCATTCTTAAAGTTCAACTATTCTGTTTTTGTAGCAATGCATCTACTTAAGCTCTCCCTAAGTTAAAAGGGTTATCTAGATTTGGATCAAAAAAACATTAAGTGTTGTGAGGGTACGGGGGTGCATTGTGTTTGTTAAGGATGTAGTGTGTGTGTAAAGGATGGTGTGTGTGTGTGTGAGGGTTGCAGTGTGGGTATGTGAGGCAGTATGTCCATGAGGGGTGCAGTGAGTGTACGGGGTACATTTTAGTGTGTGTGTGTGGGGGGGCAGTGTGTGAGGGGTACTGTTTGTGTGTATTGGGGCAATTGTTGATCTGTAGGGGTAGGAGGGCAGATAAATATATTATTTTACCAACTTGCCTCGGAGGGGGGGGTGCAGAACCCTGGTCCAGTTGGTGAGAGTGAACTTTAGCAGCCTCAGGAGCTACTAGAGTTCACTCTTGCGAGATTCGGAGCATTACCGTGGTAACTGCGGCAATGCTCCAAGCTCGCGAGAGGAGAACCTGGCAGAGCTGCAGGTTAGAGCTTCCCCGGATCCTCTCTCTCTCCCTCCCTCTCTCCCCTGCCAGCTGCAGCATTACACTGCTAGCGGGCCGGAGAGGGAGATCTCTGATCTCCCGTTCGGTCCTGCAGAGCCGGCAGGGGTGAGGGAGGCACAAATATCTAGCGGCTCCCCTGTGTGTCCGTTGCGGCGCACACAGTTTGGAAACCGCTGCTCTACATGATCTAACAGGAAGTGCTCACTGGGAGCAAAAAACAGTTTCTTGGCAGTCCAGGTAGAGGACAAAGAAGATCCTCTACTGCAATCTGCTCAGCCATACTAAAATAAGTTACAAAGAGACACACGGGGAGGGGAGATGAGACACACAGAGGGTTGAGGAGGACAAAGACACACAGAGGGCCGTGGAACAAAGACATACAGCTGGGGGACCTAGTACTTTCAGGTTTTATGTTTTTCATTTTTTTTCTCCAAATATTTTTTTAAACATCAAAGTTGGAATATTTTTTTTTGGGGGGGGGGAGAAGGAGGTGCACATAGTTGGTCTTGCCTAAGGCACAAAATAGCCTAGCACCAGCACTGGCTGGCTTTCTATTTGAGTTGCCGTTACATCAGGAAGGGGCATGCTGAGCAGCACCTGGAGCTTTGCCTGGCGCTGGAATTCTGGTGAGTTAAACTTTTTTTTTTCAGCATTGGAAGAGCTAAACAATAATGCAAAAAAGAAATATGTATGTTATATGAGTTAGAGCAAGCCATTAAAAAAGGATGTGGGCATAATGTAAGTCAACATGTCAACGTAAGTCAAATTTAACAGATGCTTAAATATTTCTATAAGGGATATCTGCATTTTTATTTGTAATGCTATTCCTAAAATGCTCAAATGCAACTATTTTATTGCCTTGCTCTATGCCATGGGCATTGTGATCCACATTTATTGACTGTTATAAATATTGTTGAATTTTAAAGGTCACAGAAGGAATACATTAGCAAACATTACTCTATCCAAACATAGCATATCATGTCTAGCTTTGAACATAGGGGTGTAGATCTGTTAACATATCCAAACACAGCCAAAAAATAAATGTTATTACAAATCTTTATAGCTTAATTGCTTGGGAAACTTCCAAACCTAGACATGACATGCTATATCTGGAAAGTGTAATCTCTGCTAATATATTCTTTGTGTGACCTTTCAAACCATCTAGTCTGATAAGAACATTTAATTGCAAATCACAATGACTATGGTGCACAGAAAGGCGATTAAAATCTCTGCAGGATTTACAGAAACTATGTCTCCGACCAGATGCTCAAAAGTGTAGCAATTCAGTAAATTTAGCCCTATGTCCATCATATCTTAATTTTATTGCAGACAGGAGGCTCCTATTATGCTTTTACTCTCTTTACTTCTCCGAACAGCAGCAGTGAAAGAATTAAATAAGTTAAATGCACTAGAAAAAAAATTAACAGGTACAACCAAACATAGAACATAATAAATACCTAATAAAGGAAGGATCCTATCTAAGTCAGAAGGAGCCTAACCTTACTGAGATTGCCTCCAATTTAAAGTAATTATAAGGTAATAGAAAGAGTGTTAAACTTTATTAATGATAAAGAACCAACACATATATACAGAAAGACAATGTGCAACCCAATGTGAAGTGAAATAATTAGTCAAAACCATTGACTAATTAATTAAAAAGAACAGGGAGATGAAGGCTACAGGTAGATGCCTTAATCTTAGAGTTGAGAGTTTAAACTATATACAATCTGTTTTAAAAGATTCAGTCACTGTTAGAATGTGTCTAATTTAACAATGTAGAAGAAAGCGTCTGTATTATATTTAAATAAAAAAAGACACAAATAACAGAGTAATAGAAAGAGATTAGATGTATTAAATATATTTAAGGATACTGGGAGCTGATATAAAGTATAGTTCTAACTAATCGATAGGCAAAGGCTGTATTTGAAACTATCCTTAGAAATCCATATGAAAGTTATCATTTATTGAAGCACTTCACAATTAGATGTTAACCGCCATTCATAATAGGTTAGAAAGTATTTATCCGGGGCGCGAGGGAGTGGCAGAGGGATCGGTAGTGCCAGGAATACAGCTTTGTATTCCTGGAACTACAGTATCCCTTTTAAGTACAACAATAAATACAGAAGTACAAGGTAAATTAATCAGGGGATATAAAACGTCCCCTGCATCAAGACCAACAATATCTATATATGCAATAAATAGGTGCACAATATGGAGTCTACAAGATTTCAAGTGAAGCTCAAACACCTTGAGTGGTATCCCCTAAACCACCTCTACAAGATACAGAAAAAACATACATACATAAGGTGGAGCTTCTTGCATAAGTTGTTCAGTATATATCTGTAATAATATAAATTCAAAGCACAAATAGCGCAATATTGTTGTAATAGAAGTAATCTATAAAAAGACGTATATAGTGTCACTCACCTGGTTCCTTTTGCTTTTTGAAGTGATGGTTATTCAGTATTCCCAGTATTAGGTATGTGTATATAGGATGCCACAGCAAAGTTTCCATAAACAATTTGCTTTTATTGGTGATCCACTATAAATATACACTAAAAATATATAAAAAAAAAAAAAATGCAAATCAAATAAATATAAATACCGGATACAAATGTCTCTAGATGACTCAATAGTCCAATGAATGTCCAAAACGCATTTTGCCCTTAAATGGGCTTCCTCAGTTGGCTGTTAATATGTATATATGCAACTAGATAATAATAAAAAAGCAATATATTAGAATAAAAAGTAAATAAAACCAAATGCATGCAGGGAATATTCACAAAAAAAGAGTGATAGGATAATGTCTCATTAAGCCCTTTGTGGGACACTGTATCCAATTCATGGATCTAGACTGCATCCTTGCTAAGAAGCATTTTACCATGGTCAACCTCACCCCCCTACCCCTTCCCCCCTCTACTTGGTAAAGGTATGTGATCTATGCAAACAAATTTTGGAGATGTCAAAGGATGTTGAAATCCAAGGAAATGCTTAGGTGCTGGCTTATCAGTTAATCCATCCCTGTAGGCCAATGAAATGCTGGGATAATGCCCCCTAATACGTTTTGCATGTGATAGGATACCTTATGTGAATTTTTTTATTTTTATGACGGTGATTAAAGGTTTGTGCTGGCATAATGTGCCCACGCGTGACACATCCAAGGCAAGGCATGAATCAATGATTTTGAGCTCCTGATTTCTGAATATAGCTGTCAGCTGGATCTTTGTGGACAAGTCAATCTCCAAGGTAGTTGTTTCTTTTATAACATAAGTGGTTGTTCTTTGTCCAGAGTGTCGTCACTGGAAACCATCCTCCAATTTTACCTAACTATTGAGAAGACTTGTGAGAAGACTTATGGAGTTGATTGATGGAACAACATGGGAAATACCAAACTTGCTGGGTTATTCACCTCCTTACGTGGATGGGCACTTTGTGTGGTGTTCATGTCCCTTGTTCAAACATTTTTTGGTCATGTCCTGTAACTATTGTTTTTTACAATTTTGTTTGAGTTATTTCTAATAACTCTCATGTACTGTGTCTTGGGCAAGGGGTTCTTCAATGCCCTGGTGTGTGCACTCTGATAATGTAGGGGCATATTGTGATCCGTTGACCATTATGCCCTTACTTCTTTCACAGATATTAAGAGGCTAAGTAGCAGACAGATGCTGTAAATTGATCACCTTTATAAAAGACAAAATGTTTGCAGTTTGCTGTTCTGGAGTGTTCAGGTGTGTGTTAACACAATGCAAAAGAGGAAAGACTTCAGCAATGATCTTATAGGAGCAATTGTGTCTGCCAATCACACTGGGAAGGCTAATTAGGATATTTTCAAACAATTTAATGTCCATAATTTTACAGTGAGAAAGACTTTTCAAAAGTGGAAAACATTCAAGACAGTTGCCAATCTGCCCAGGAGTGGATGTCCCAGTAAATTCCCCCATGGTCAGTCCATGCAATGCTCAGAGAAATTGTAAAAAACTCAAGACTTACATCTCAGACTCTACAGGCCTCAGCATGTTAAATGTTAGCGTCCATGACAGTACAATTAGAAAAAGACTGAACAAGTATGGTTTGTTTGGAAGGGTTGCCAGTAGAAAGCTTCTTCTCAACTAAAAAGTATATGGCAGCACGGCTTAGGTTTGCAAAGTTGCATCTGAGCAAACCACAAGACTTCTAGAACAATGTCCTTTGGACAGACAAGACTTAAATGGAGATGTTTTGCCATAGTGCACAGCACCATGTTTGGCAAAGACAAACACCTCATGTTAACTGTCAAGCACGGTGATGCAGGGGAAAAGATTTGGGCTTGTTTTGCAGCCACAGGACCTGGGAACATTGCATTCATTGAGTCAACCATGAACTCATCTGTATACCAACATATTCTAGAGTTAAATGTGAGGCCATCTGTCCAACAGCTAAAGCTTGGCCGAAATTGGGTCATGCAAAGGGACATTGATCCCAAACACACCAACAAATCTACAACAGAATGGCTGAAAAAGAAAATAATCAGTGTTGCAATGGCCCAGTCCATCAACCAGACCTCAACCTGATTGAAATGTTGTAGCGGGACTTTAAGATAGCTATGCATAAACAAATGCCAGCAAACCTCAATGAACTGAAGCAATGTTGTAAAAAATATTTTTGTTAAAAATTGCAATATGACATATAAATAGCATGCAGACCTCAGAAACAACAGGGCATCAAAAATAACAATATCATGAGAAAGTGTCCAAATAAAAAAATAAAATAGAAAATTATCCCTGTGCCTGCTAGAAGAGAGGGTGGAGTGGGAAGAAAGGTGAAAAGATAGGTTAAATACCAAAGAGCTCAGCGCTGATTTTTTTTGGGGGGGGCTTGGATACTATGTCTTATTAGTTTGTTGTTTTTAATGCTCTATTGTTTATGAGATCTGCCTGCTATTTATGTCACAGACCAAGGTGGTAAATCTTTAATTTGAGATTAGTTGGGCACCATTTTACAGCCTACATGAAGTAAGTGGCCACAATATTTTTATTTTTTATTCTTTCTGGGGATATGTTATTCCCACTAGGGCTGGGGTGTTGGCACTATCATTCTTTACAGGATTTTCCCTGGATTTTGATGTAATTTGCTGTGTCCTACTGTGGACATGGCCGGAATAACATAGGGGCTGATGGAGTTGCAGCTCCAGGCCCATCCTCACGGAATAGGCTCATTGATTTAAAAAAAAAATATATATATATATATATATTTATGTATTTACACACTACTCTTAGGGTTGCCACCTGGCCGGTATTTCTCCTTTCTGAGGCTGCCTATCTGGTTCTGGTATTGCAGTAATACCGGCAATACAAATGTCAGTCTCAGTATAGAGATTATTCTGCAATACCAGCGCCGACCAGTAGGGGTCGCTGTGTGTGTGGAGAGAGGCAGGGATAGTGTAGGGATATTTATGGGATGATAATATTAAACAGTTGAGAATTGCCCACTATTTCAATTCTCTTAGATCTTAGAGATCGTTATCATGTAAGTGAAATATATTCCATACAAATAAAATCACAATTTGTTATAAAAGTAGATATAATTTATTGTGACAAATAAAATAATAATATTAGGCAGCATGCATGATAATAATCAGTGAATATTTAGTATAACATAAGTATGCAATACAATGGAATACAATGCAATACAATGATAATAATCAGTGAATATTTAGTATAACATAAGTATGCAATACAATGGAATGGCTAAACACGTTCCAATGGCTAACAGCATCAACTGTCAAGACTTTAGATTTATGAGGGTACTTCACAGACAGAAAACTAAACTTCCAGCAAAAAGCCATAAAACCTTGGCTAACAGTTAGATCAACTGAGTAACCCTTTCATTGCTGGCTAGATCCTCCTAGGCATATAATATCCTATTCTCGTGTAATTTTCAATTAAAATTACATTCAAACCAGCTCATTAATCATTTCCTGGAACCATCTAATAAGAATAATCTACCAGATTCTATAAGCCGAATTTTAATTTGCCTAAAAAGATATCTTATCTTATTTAGAGCAAATCAATACACCTGGATAAAAACAGCGGTATGCTAACACGTGATAATCACATTAATATATAATTATTCTTAATGCCACCTGCAGAATGGAATGTTTATAACTATATATTCTTTAGTTAACTAAGATTTCTAAATATTGAAATCTATATCATGCTATATAATTTAGATTAATTAAATAAAACCAGCATAATTACCAGTTAAGTAGATATTCTCATCAGATGAGTAGGTAGTCCCAGGAACATGAATGCAAGTATGATTGGTTGTATGGAGGTGTGTAAGTAATAGAAAAAAATAGTGTTGGTTAGAAAGTAAGAGTAAAATTCTAAGTGTCCAGGAGTGTTTCTTGAGTGTTAGTCCCAGAGTGAATCCTGGATCTCTCTGAATGTCCGAATCTGAAAGCCCAAACTAACCTCTCTCTTCCCTTTGTCCTAACTTTTTAAAGGGAAAGGTTCTCTGTACGTCATCAGTTGGTATCACCAATAGGATACTGAAGGTGTGGTCAACCTGCAGATCGCAATTTAGGTATTTGGTCCATAGAGGTTGCAATTGCCTAATTAAACTTTCCTATCCAGGAAAGAGTTAACTTTTCCTGATGATGATTTTGATGTCATTTGGCTTATCTAAAATGACTACTATAACTTAAATTTACTGTCAGTTCAAAGCGTTTCTTTGGATTTTCTCCAGACAGTGCGTCGACATTTCCTGTTGTAATTTCTAAAATTGACAGTTCTAAACTCAATTTCACCCCTTACTTAGAAAGTAAAATTAATTACTTAGTCTTCTCTGTCACTAGTGTCTGGGTTTACAATTATTTCTATTCTATTAACATTTAAACAGAGCATTCCATCCCCCTGCTTCATTGCTTATCACTTGGCTTGTTTATATAATGCATTCCTTAGCTCAGGCTAGTGTTTAGTGTTACAGAAAGCAAGAAAATGTTATGTATCTGTGTTAGCCTGAAGATCCAAAATGGAGTCTGCTCTGTTCTGAGTGACTCAGGCAATATACACTTTTAATTTCTATCTTAGCACAAAATGTCTGCCGATATAAATATCCTGACAATAGGAAGTTACAGCATCTCCCTCCCTGCCTCTTTCTACTCACTGATCCGCAGAGAAGCAGCTCTACCCAGAGAGTCCAGACAGCAGCTTCCAGCCTACAGCTTGGGTAAGTGAGGGATGGGGGAAAGGCTGCTGGGAGACACTAGGGGACACTAGGGGACACTGACACTAGGGGACACTTGGAGAAATGAGGACACTGGGAGATATAGGGAGACTTGGGGACACTGAGACACTAGGAGGCACTGGGAGACCTGGGGACACTGAGACACTAGGGGAAACTGGGAGAAATAGGGACGGTGAGAGACTGGGGGACATGGGGACCGTGAGACACTAGGAACACAGTTGCCCCATGTCTCCCAGTGGCTTTAGTCTCTGTGTCCCCATGTCTCCAAGCCAGTGTCCCATGTCTCTGTGTCCTAGTAACATGGGGACACAGACACTAAGGGACACTGGGAGACATGGGAACACTGGGGGACTTTGAGACCTTGGAGACTCTGTGTCCCCATGTCTCCCATTCTCCATGGTGTCTCTCAGTGTCTCTAGTGTGCCATTGTCCCTAGTCTCCCAGTGTCCCCAAGACTCCCAGTGTCTGTGTCCCCATGTCTCCCAGTGTCTCGGTGTCTCATAGTATAAAATAAAAAATCTCAGGAACTCACTGTGATAGATTTAAGCATGCTTATTGGACACCTCAATGTTTCAACCTGTACCCAGGTCTTTATCAAGTTTCCGGTGCCCCCTATGTATCACAGTGTCTTAATGTCCCCATGTCTCCACAAGTGTCTGTGTCCCCTAGTGCCTCAGTGTCCCCATGTCTCATGGTGTCCCAATGTCTGTGTGTCCAAGTGACATGGGGACACTGGGACACTGGGAGACATGGGGACACAGACACTGGGGACACTGGGAGACATGGGGACACAGACACTAGGGGACACTGGCTGAAATGGGGACACTGAGACACAGGGAGATTAGGGTACAGGGAGACTAAGGGACACTGGGTGACATAGGGACGCTAATACACAGGGAGACACTGGGAGCAATCCATATATATAGTAGAATCAAACTGTAAGTAGTTTTTAGGTGATTTTACAGAATTATCTCTTATGTCACTCCTCGTGATTTACATAATGCGATGTCACGCATACAGAATGTATTATGCATATTAATAAGGCTGGTATTTTTTTTTCAAAAAAGGTGGCAACCCTAACTACTTTTCTCATACTCTTGCTTAAGTATGGAAACTTAAGAGGGATGTAGAGGAACAAAACTTGTGTAGTTTAGGTGATGCTGAATTTGGTCTCTCTAAAACTGTGGCATGTTCTCTTTCTTCTACACTCACTACATACACAATTTGTCTGTCAAATACTATATACCAGGAGCTTCTGACTGCTAGAAAGGAGACAAGTGGACATGTGACTGCTAGGGGATAGTCCTTAGAAAGAGTGGAGCAAGTGCATCATTAGAAACATTTATGCAAAGCTCAGGGTGCTGTCTGCATAGTATGCCCTTAGTTTGCCAGCCTGCATGACTGGCAGGCAACCTGACATGCATTCATGCCAGGCTGTCCTTCAAATTCTTTGGGTATGTTCGCCCCTTTCTGCAGTTCTGGTTTTGTGATTCCTGCGAGTGGCCCACCATTTTACCCTGTCCGTAGACTTCCTGCTTCACTGGTCACTGCTGTTAGGGGGTATGAATTTACTTGAAAGGTGAAAGCATGAGATTAGCATAGGGTATGTGTTTTCTCATAGCTGCATCCTATGAGTTTCCCTCCAGCACCATTTCCATCAGATACGTGATGCTTGGGAGGTAGTACTGTTTTAATGTTTTTGGTCGATAATATTTTGTAATTAGGCCCATCATAATTGTCAGCACCAGGCCCACTGTGTTCTTAAACTGGCCCTGACTGTGGATGAACAATAAATCCACAGTCCAATATGTCAATCAACTAGTAGGAATGAAGGTCAAACCTCTAGTCCTTATTTCAAAAGAATGTTGACATTATTGTCTCTATAGAAACATTATGCTAAAAGCAGAATATCTTCCAGAATTAGCCAAAACAGTTGCCGACTGGAACTCCTGCTATCTAGTTGAATCCAGTGTCTGGAGACTAGATTCTCAGATTATTCATCAGATAGTGTCCATTTAGGGTCCATTTCATATGGACCTCTTTGAGTCTCCTCTCAATCTGTAATTTCTGTATTTTTTTCGGTTGTCATCCAGACACTACAGGGCTTTCCTTCAAGTTTAGCCAAATGCATATTTATTCATTCCCTCCCTCTCCAATGATTCATTGAACATTATTACAGAAATTGACAATAGCCCTAATAACCCCGTGGTGGGAGTCTCACCCATGGTTTCCTCAAATATTGGACATGCTGATCACTAACTCAGCTCATTCCATCTTATCACTAGAATCTTCTCAATCCCTCATGGAACCAACACCCTCGTGTTCTTTCGGGTCAATTACTCCTCGTAGTATGATTTGATATTGGGTCAAATGTACCTATCGAAGTATATCTTATCAAAAGTCTGGAAAAAAGCCTCAGAGCCATATGCCCATATATTGTACAAGAATGTTAAGAATGTTCATACGCAGTAAAGCAATTGGTTATTAATTGCTGCAATAATGGGAGTAACCCTTGCATATCTCGCTTACGCATGAGTTGCATCACCTGTCATATATAAGCACTGTTAACCCCAGAAGTGGGCTCTCAGCCCTTTTTGCAGACATGAGTCTGTGTGGAGACCGTAGTTGGCTATGAATAAATTATGGATTTTTATTCCTACGATCTGGGTCTGGAGTGAATCTGTGTAACCTGACACCAAGAGCACCTGCAACATGTCTGGTGCATTGGCCGGGAAACTCTAACTTTACTCTGGGATGGTGAGGTTTTTCTTCTGATTGTGAAAAAGCTTATTGTACAGTAAATGTAAATCGTTCAGCTAATAATAATCCCATAGACATGTTACCTTTTGCCAAAAATAAAAATGTTCACTGGTGTGCAGACTTTATGAAAGGAATATGATTTAAAAGAACAACTTTTACTCAGTATCAATCTACCAGGGATGTTAACATACTTATTAACATCATGGGGTAATAATCATGTATTGTCTTTAAAACATTTGTCATATATATAATAATGGTTACAAATGTATTTTTTATTATGTGTGTGTGTGTGTGTGTATAATCACATTATTTTGATTAATTATAAGTTGGGGGATCTTCCTGACAACGCAGGCAGTCCCCCCTGCAGTAAATCAAGCTAATCCGAGTCATGTGATTGCAGTGTCATCACGATCACATGATGCAGACAGGCAGGATTTGCTGCAGGGAGACTTCCTGGATTGCCAGGAAGTCCTCTGCACCACAATCATCGCAGATGGTAAGAATCTGGATCGGGGCGATGGCCCTACAGCATTAAAAGTCCATCTTTTGTAGGATAGCATGGCATGCCCTTCATTACTAAAGGGTTATTCTGTTCACTGTCAAAGAAGTACTAGTGTGGTGCCTGGTCTTATTGAGGATAGTGTTTAACCCCTTAAGGACGCAGGACGGTTCAGGACAGTCATCGGCATTTTTCTATTGCCGACCGACGACGGTCCTGAACCGTCCTAAATTTAAGATGTACTTACCCGATCGCCGTCGTTCCCCCGGCGGCGATCGGCGGTGCTCCCGTTGTGGGGAGACTGCCTGCAGCCCAGACAGTCTCCCCATGGCGGATTAGGACCCCTGTGGCCATGTGATCGCCCAACAGGGCGACCACATGGTCACAATAGGTGTCCATGTGTCTGCCTGCAGGGGGACTGTCTGTGCTGACAGGCAGTCTCCCTGCAACTGTAAAATCATAAAAATAAAATAAAGTTAATGTTAATAAAAACATTTATTATTATATATGTGTATGTATATATGATATATAGACATATATTATACCTATATAATATATGTCTATATATCATATATATAGTCATACTAAGTGTATTTTTATATTAATATGTACATATATTAATATAAAAATACACTTATAATTAAATTACACACGTATATATATAATATATATAATAACTATATATATTATTATAAAATACAAATAAAAAGTAATTTAAATTAAATTAAACATGTAAAAATAATAATAAAATTTTTAAAAAAATTATATATCTATACGAAATGTTATTCTAACTGTATTTTGATATTAATATATTTATATCAAAATACACTTAGAATGAAATTGTATATATATCTATGTATATATAAATACATAAAAAGAATACGAACTATTCATATGTCCATATACAAAATGACATAAATAATTATATAAATATACACGTAGACTTCAAATATATAAATATGCATATATATTTAAATTCTACGTGCGTATTTATGTAATATTTTTACATAATTAAGTTATTTTATTGATTGCAATTTAAGGGACTTGCCTGCCAACCCAGGCCGAAAGTACAGAGAATTTAATTTGCTATCACTGTATTTTACCCTGTAACGTTCTACGACACCCTAAAACCTGTACATGGGGGGTACTGTTTTACTCGGGAGACTTTGCTGAACACAAATATTAGTGATTCAAAACAGTAAAACATATCACAGCGATGATATTGTCAGTGAAAGTGACTTTTTTTGCATTTTTCACACACAAACAGCACTTTTACTGATGATATAATTGTTGTGATACATTTTCCAGTTTTGAAACACTAATATTTGTGTTCAGCAAAGTCTCCAGAGTATAACAGTACCCCCCATGTACAGGTTTTATAGCGTTTTTGAAAGTTACAGGGTCAAATATATGGGTCAAATATTTTTACATTGAAAATGGCCAGGTTGGTTACGTTGCCTTTGAGAGCGTATGGTAGCCCAGGAATGAGAATTACCCCCATGATGGCATACCATTTTCAAAAGAAGACAACCCAAGGTATTGCAAATGGGGTATGTCCAGTCTTTTTTAGTAACCACTTAGTCACAAACACTGGCCAAAATTAGCGTTCAATTTAGTTTTTTACTTTTTTCACACACAAACAAATATGAACGCTAACTTTGGCCAGTGTTTGCGACTAAGTGGCTACTAAAAAAGTCTGGACATACCCCATATTGAATACCCTGGGTTGTCTACTTTAAAAAAAATATGTACATGTGGGGTGTTATTCAGCGATTTATGACAGATAATAGTGTTACAATGTCACTATTGATACATTTTAAAAATGTATGTTTTGAAACCGCAATATCCTACTTGTACTTATAGCCCTATAACATGCAAAAAAATAGCAAAAAGCATGTAAACACTGGGTATTTTTAAACTCAGGACAAAATTTTGAACCTATTTAGCAGTGTTTTGCATTCGCTTTTGTAGATGAGTAAAAGATTTTTCACATAAAAGTCAAAAAACATGTATTTTTTTAAATTTTTCATCATATTTTTTCATTTTTTAAAAATTAAATTACATGAGATTATATAAATAATGGTATGTAAAGAAAGCCCCTTTTGTCCTGAAAAAAACAATATATAATTTGTATGGGAACAGTAAATGAGAGAGCGGAAAATTACAGCTAAACACAAACACCACAAAAGTGTAAAAAGATGCCTGGTCGCAAATGTACAACATCGCAAAAACAGTTCGGTCCTTAAGGGGTTAAGGATTGGTTGAGGATATGTTTTTTTATTTTTATTTCTATGTGTGCATTAAGCAATAATTGCCTCTGTGTCTTTTATAAAAACATGATGTTCTGTCATGAAATGGTAAAATTATATAATATTCCGTATTACATTGTTCAGGGAAATGTGGATTTTATTAGAATGCAACCCATCCATTTTGTTTAATCTGGGATCATCCTTTAATTCTTTTTTTTCTGCTGGGATTTATTCTTATATCAAGTTTTTACAGTTAGGAATTATCTTTAGTGTCACAACTTGAAAGAGGACTTGCGTTATCTGCTTGGGACTTATATTGCCTATGTTCCATGATGATTGGGTACCTGTATTCTGTGTTTGGTATACATGTTAATTGTTTCTAGTGCATTTAACTTTTTCACTGCTGCTGTTTTAATAGTAAAGTGAGTAAAGCATCATAGGAGTCTTCTGCCTTTAACAAAATACATATTTTATGATAGGGAAATCTTAACATTTAGCACCATAAAAATATCTTGGGTTAACAAAAAAAAAAAAAGAAAACATTAGAACATGAAATATGAGATTCATAAGATCAAAAAAGTCCTAACTATTGTTACAGAAGAATAAATTACATGGACTTTGTTTACCATGCTTTCATACATAAAAATAGGTTGGGAATATTTCTCAATAAATAATCTAAATATTGAAAATGCTATCTTGTGTTATGTACAAAGTACAATCCTTTTGCAATGTTTTAAAGTGACAATTCCTCTACAAATAATTTTAAATGTTAAAAAAATGTTCTTCCTGATTGACCGATTTATAGAACTTTGCACCATGCAGTACCATAATATGTAAATTAATACTTTTACCTAAATAACCAGTTGTGACTTTAATTCCTCCAAATCTTTTGTTGTCTGAAGGACCTCTAACGAACTGTGTGCATTGCCAATATATAAAGAATAAACACACTGTTATATTCATTTTGTATGCATTCATACAAATCAGCAAATTTCAAGCAGAGTTGGAAATGTTAATATCTGTAATAGCATATAACAATTATATGTCCCTGGTGGCAGTGACTTATTCCTACTGTATAATACAAGCAGGAAACGCAATGCAGCATAAACGCAAATGCATCAGTTTTAGAAAATTGACAAGTTTAAATTGCATTTCTAGGATCTTAAACTCTTTTGGGAAAAACAGAATTCACAGTTCTCAAAGAATGCTCAACATATAGAATTGATTTAAATTGCATTTTTTAAAGGGTAGTGCAACTTGAATATTCACACATAATTTAAAATGTGCCGGTCTGGAAACTAGTTTTTGATGCATTTTCAAAATAACTATTATGCATTTAAAAAAAATGTAAAACAAATATTGTTTTATCACATTTTATAGATTTCACACCTGATAATATATTGAGTTTGTATTTTATCCATTCCTTTACTTGATGAGGAACTGTGACTGCTCAGCCTTCTTGCCTCTTAATACACTGGCAGCCGATCAGTTCCAGCTAGCCTGTTGCCCCCACAAAAAAATAAAAAGAAAGAATAAAACAATATGGGGGTCATTATAGATGGGACAATATAGTTGTAGAGAGGGAACTTGTCCACCCTCATGCCCCCCCACAAATGGTAACCAAGGGGACTATGTATTATAGTTTCGGGAAGGAGCATACCATTGTACATGGGGACACAAGGGCTTAAATTAGGAGCTAAGGGTTCTAGATATTGGTTTGTGGAGGACACTTGCTACCCATGGGGTAGTTTGTGAAGGCTATTTATTGTAAAAGAGGGGGCATGCAATTGACCTTCCTACTTCCCCACCCATTAACAATGGGTGAAGGGATAATAGTATAACAAAGAGGGACATACTCCCTCTCCCTCTTTGTCTGTGATCCCTTACAAAACATTGCTCATAGCCAAGTGGCTAGGGTTCTCCATTCAAAACATGAAATGAGCATGTTAAGTCGGGGTTTGGGAGGTTTTTGGCCTCCAAATAGATATTTTTTTAACTTATTTTTATAGTAACTGACTAGAAGGTGCTGGCCAGCTGCTGCACACTTAACCCTGACAATTCAAAGGAATGTTTATAACTATATGCCTGTTGGCTGCTAGCACTGTAGATATTCAAACAGTCTGCATTTCAAGAAATTGCAAGAAAGTGCAAGTAAATGTATTAATGGATTTTGCTTATATCCAAGTAAGATCTAGTAGAAATCTATTATACATTTTCTTTGTTAAATATGTGAATCCTATACTTTATGTCCAGGATTATATGCGTCTCAGCACTTGGGTAAGACTAAAACACCAAGACTTAATAATTAGTAGGAGTGTCTAAATACTTTTGGACATCTAGTGCATATTCACAAAAAGTTCATACACATCTGCAAGGGTAGTGTTTAGCTGCTGGCTATAGAAGCTGTTGATGCTTATTAATACTATTAACAAATTATACTATTATATAGCGCCCATTGTATTCTGAAACTTTATAATGCTTTACAATATATAACAAATTATCCACTAAACACCAAAAAGAGCAACTATATGGATAAAGCTACTTAGCTTTTTATAACCGCTTCCCAAGGTCCCTTCCCTCTTGGTGACCTCTTATAAACAAGATATGGTATAGAACAGTGTTTCCCAACCCAGTCCTCAAGGCACACCTACCAGTCCAGGATTTAAGGATTACCCAGTTTTGTCTAAGGTGTTTTTTCTTTTTTTTCTAAAAACACCTTAGACAAAACTGGGTAATCCTTAAATCCTGGACTGGTAGGTGTGCCTTGATGACTGGGTTGGGAAACACTGGTATAGAAAATATGGGATACAGCTGAGTACGTAAATATAAAAAAATAACAAATAATACTGCAACACTATATGATTATATAAGCGGTGCCCCCACTTAATATGTAATTCAGCGCCTTAAAGTTGCCTTCCCTTGATAGGGAGGTCAGGATCCTCTGTCGGCTTGTGGCTTTCTGGATCGAAATCAGGAATCGGATAGGTGAATATAAAATGATTTATTTGATGTTGAAAAAATAAAAATAGATAAAATAACATAAAAAACCTATAGGGCTCCGGTCCTATGCATTTCGTTGCGTTAAGAAACTTCCTCACAGCTGTTTGTTATCTTTTACTAGCCGCCGTGTAAAACCAACAATATTATTCAATTTCCAGCTTGCATTCCATCTCCTCCTTCCATGCGTTCCAAATCTTCAATCAAAACTTTATTGTTCGTATTGTCCCAAATGTACAAGAGGAAATGAAAGGTTTAATCTGGGCTCTCTAATCAATTAAAAAATTAATTGGTCTTAGTGAGCATTTCTCAATCATTTATAATAGTCTTAAAGATTAGCTCCATACTATAACATAAATTATATTAAATTGGTATTCGGTTTATTCATGATTAGCAAGGTCCTTTCTTTATTTTTAGAAACTTGCTACTCATGGATAAATCTAATAACACTGCAAATACACATTTTCAACATAGTTTCTTAACTAGATATAATAAGGACCACTGGAAAATTAAAAGGGGTTAGACAAACATTGGCCTATACTCTTGCAGGACCCTGTGTTGAGTACGATTTTGCCCAAAAAATCCATCAATAGTTTATAAAACAAATTGCAATGTAAAAAATATTTTTGGTTCCCAGTTACGTCAGAAGCATACAAACCATCAACCAAAGAAATTATCAGGAAGATCCAGGTTTTATTTGATGGGGGGTGGGGGGTGTAAAGCTTGCCACACCATGACATCATCAAAGACCAAGTTTTTTAAAAATAATACCACAGGAGAGGTGTTCCCCCATTAAAACACGGATTGACTGCCGCACAGACTTTGTTGTTTATTTACTTCAGTGCCCGTGTGGCAAACAAAATGTGGGATGCACCAAACATTTTAAAGTTAGAATATTTTAACATGCCAATAATATTCGAAAAAAAATCTTGCATCCCACTCGGTCCCAGTACATTGTAACTCCTGTCTATTTAACATGTTTATTAATGATGTTGAAAAAAGCGTTGAAAGTCATGTTTCAGTGTTTGCAGATGACACAAAACTCTGTAAAGGAATACAATGCGAGCAAGATATTACTTTGCTGCAGAGGGATTTAGATAGACTGGGGGACTGGGCACTCAAATGGCAGATGACATTTTAATGTTAAAAGATGCAAAGTGTACTTTGGGGTAAAGAATGCACATGTAACTTGGAAGCGAATTAGGGATAACAACACATGAAAAGGACTTGGGAATTGTTATAGACAACAAACTATGCAACAATGGGCAATGTCAATCAGCAGTGGCTAAGGCCAGTAAGGGATTGTCATGCATGAAAAAAGGGCATTCATTCTTGGGATCATTTTTCCTCGTTATAAATCACTGGTTAGACCACATCTTGAATATGCTGTGCAATTTTGGGCACCTTTTCTAAAGAAGGATATTATGGCAATAGAAAAGGTGCAGAGGCAGGCTACAAAATTAATAAAAGGAATGGAACATATCAGCTATGAAGAAAGGTTAACAAATTTAAGCCTATTTTTTATAGAAAAACATCGCCTCAGAGGGGATATGATAACATTATACAAATATATCTGCCTGAAGAAGTGGTTTTATCAGAGTCCATACAGGTGTTCAAACAGCAACTAGATGCATACTTGCAAAAACAGAATATTCAAGGATATCATTTTTCAATGTAGGGTAATAGCTTCTTGATCCAAGGATTAATCTGACTGCCATTCTGGGGTCAAGAAGGAATTTTTATTTCCTAGTTTGTTGCAAAATTGGAAGTTTGTTGCAAAAAAACTTTTTTGTTGCCTTCTTTTGGATCAACCGCAAATAACAAATGTGAGGAAGGCTGAACTTGATGGACGCAAGTCTCTTTTCAGCTATGTAAGTTTGTAACAATGTTTGACCTTAAAAAAAAATGTCTGCATAGGAATTGAAAGAATTGATCCACATTGGAGAGTTGGTGACAGATTAGGATCTTTGTCCCAACAGGAGATCTTTTGTATCCATAAATTGTGCACACTGGAGCCGAGTGGTTTGAAAATGTAGACATTGATTTTTTTATTTTATTTTTTTATGAAATTTAGGAGAAATTATTTTAGATGGATATGCCCCACTAAACAAGTAAAAAAATATACATAATTTTTTATGAGATCTATAACTTCAAATCTTCGGATGAAAAAGCTTGATTTCTATTTAAAAGATTTTTTGATTTTTTTCTACTTTTTCTTTTTAACTTTCTTTTTAACCTTTTCATTATTATGATACAATATAATCCCTTTTAATGTATACAATTGGGATTAAAGTTTATGAACAATATTATTAAATCAATGACAATCTGGGATTGGGAGTCATTTGGCAATTTTGATCTAGTCAGGTGGGGCTGTCTATGTATTATAATTATGAGAAAAAGTATGAGAGAAAGAATGAGTTCATATGCACAGTATTTTGTTTCATTTTATGTTATAGTATATAGCTAATCTTTTTTAAGACTTTTATAAAGGAATGAGAAATGTTCACTAAGACAAATACATTTTTTAATTGATTAGAGAGTCCAGAGTAAACCCTTGATTTCCTCTTGTACATTTGGGACAATACGAACAATAAAGTTTTTTGATTGAAGATTTGGAACGCAAGTCAGAAATTGCTTTTACACGGCGGCAAGTGAAAGATTACAAACAGCTGTCAAGAAAGAACATGGAGATCGATTGGTGCAACAGATGGAAACACCCACATACCCACCGGAGACAATCATGAACAATCCTATATAAGAGAACTCTCTTAGGGGATGGGTAGGACGACTTATTGTTAGTGATAAGGTTTGATCATTGTAACTGTATTGAATTGGTCCCCGAGGAAGTTTCTTATCGAAACAAAATGCGTAGGGCTGGGGACCTATACTGTTTTTTTATTTTATCTATTTTTATTTTTGCAACATCAAATAAATCATTTTATATTCACCAATCTGATTTCTGATTTCGATCCAGAAAGCCACAAGCTGACAGAGAATCCTGACCTCTCTATCGAGGAAAGTCAACTTTAAGGCGCTGAATTATTTGGAGTCTGTGAGTTCAATATTAAATGGGGGCACTGCTTATATAATCATACAGTGTTGCACTACTATTTGTTATTTTTTTATTTTTTTATCTTTAGGTACCCAGCTGTATCCCATATTTTTAATGCTTTACAATGTGCATGCATACTCAAATAACATTATGTCAAACAAAAATCCTTACTTCATTCTTTGACTCTAGTACCAAACATCAGTGTTTGCCATGTTAATTTTATCCTTTAAGCTAAAGCCCTTAATGGTTGAGGCAATTGCCAACTTATGAACCAAACCAAAATAAAACTAGAATTTGTTCTATGTGTTTGTTCCAATGTAATTTTTAAGGATTTCTTTTTAAGTACATCCATACATTTAACATATTGTTTTTAGACAGGATCACACAAAAAAAAATCTCTCAATTAACCTTAAGAGTTACCTCGACACCGTGGTCTGACCACTAGTGTGTACCTGAACCAAATCTCCATACTAAAGTTATAAATAAATATCTAAAAAAACAATAACCATGGTGGTAACAAAAATCGCGTCAAGCGTTTTCTTTTTTTAATCTCTCCACTTTGTAGCACTTTTCTATTTTTGTTACCACTATGGTTATTGATTTTTAGGTGTTTATTTATTTATAACTTTAGTAGGGAGAGTTGGTTCAGGTAGACACTAGTGGTCAGACCACAATGTCGAGGTAACTCTTAGGGTTAATTGAGAGGTTTATTTTTTGTGTGATCCTGTCTAAAAACAATGTTAAATGTATGGATGTACTTAAAAAGAAATCCTTAAAAAATTACATTGGAACAAACACAAATAACAAATTCTAGTTTTATTTTGGTTTGGTTCATATGTTGGCAATTGCCTCAACCATTAAGGGCTTTAGCTTAAAGGATAAAATGAACATGGCAAACACTGATGTTTGGTACTAGAGTCAAAGAATGAAGTAAGGATTTTTGTTTGACATAGAGACATGACATGAGAGATTTATTTATTTATTTTTTGTGAGGCTTTTCATCTGCGTTTAGACCAGATTATCTGGTCCCTTGTTTCTTTTCTCTCTCCCATACCTCGTTAACACTACCTTCCCGTCAGTCAGACACTAGGGGAACTGGAACTTAGATGCTAGTACTCCAGACAATTGATCCCTTGGGCACCGTTTAGTAGATCTCCCTTTTTTCTCAAGTCATACTAGTTTTGCATATCCTTTTTATCCTTAGATTGATAAAAGGTAGGCCTCCCCTTCCTCATTTCTTAAACAGTGGAGCTCTCTTGATGTTAGGTTCCCCTTGTGGGACTCTATACATCACCTACTCCTATTGCCTACATATTTTGGAGGGTTACCCCCTCATTGGAGCTCCCTATGGTGCAGCTCATGAGCCCTTGACTTGTATCTGGACTCCTGTTTACTTTATTTCTACATAATGAGACAGTTACGAACAGACAGGCCAATTGATAAAGGATAGCAGAAATATAAATTGTCAATAACAATGTAATATCAGAATAGCCAAATAGAAATATAAGATAAACACACTCTCTGATTATCATAGAAACATAGAATGTGACGGCAGATAAGAACCATTCAGCCCATCTAGTCTGCCCAATTTTCGAAATACTTTCATTAGTCCCTGGCCTTATCTTATAGTTAGGATAGCCTTATGCCTATCCCACGCATGCTTAAACTCCTTTACTGTGTTAACCTCTACCACACTAATTTAAGACATGTCCACTTGTTGTGGTAGTTTTTCTTCTTTTAAACATAGTCTCCTCCTTTACTGTGTTGATTCCCTTTATGTATTTAAATGTTTATATCATATCCCCCGTCTCGTCTTTCCTCCAAGCTATACATGTTAAGTTCCTTTCACCTTTCCTTGTAGGTTTTATCCTGCAATCCATAAACCAGTTTAGTAGCCCTTCTTTGAACTCTCTCTAAAGTATCAATATCCTTCTGGAGATACGTTCTCCAGTACTGCATACAATATCCCAAGTGAGGTCTCACCAGTGTTCTGTACAATGGCATGAGCACTTCCCTCTTTCTACTGCTAATACCGCTCCCTATACATCCAAGCATTCTGCTAGCATTTCCTGCTGCTCTATTACATTGTCTGCCTACCTTTAAGTCATAAGAAATAATTACTCCTAAATCCCTTTCCTCAGATGTTGAGATTAGGACTCTATTGAATATTCTGTACTCTGCCCTTGGGTTTTTACGTCCAAGATGCATTATCTTGCACTTATCCACATTAAATGTCAGTTGCCACAACTCTGACCATTTTTCTAGTTTACCTAAATCATTTGCCATTAGGCTTATCCCTCCTGGAACATTGACCCTGTTACATATCTTAGTATCATCAGCAAAAAAAACATACCTTACCTTTAAGACCTTCTGACATATCATTAATAAAACTATTAAAAATAATTAGTCCAAATACAGATCCCTGAGGTACCTCACTGGTGACAAGCCCATACTTCGAATATACTCTATTGACTACAACCCTTTGTTGCCTGTCACTCATTTACTGCCTTGCCCATTCAACAATATTGGAATCCATACTTAAATATTGCAGTTTATTGATAAGCCTTCTATGTGCAACAGTGTCAAATGCCTTACTGAAATCTAGGTAAGCAATGTCTACTATAAAATGAGCTTGGCATGAGCTCCCTGAAGTAAACCCATGTTGTCTCTGATCTTGAAATCCATGTGATTTTAGATGTTCAACAATTCTATCATTTAATATGGTTTCCATTACTTTCCCCACTACTGAAGTAAGGCTTACTGGCCTATAGTTGCCCGACTCCTCCCTACTACCTTTCTTGTGAATGGGCACAACATTCGCTAACTTCCAATATTCTGTGACTACTTTTGTTAACCATGATTGGTTAAAGAAATCTGTTAATGGTTTTGCTAGTACACCACTAAGCTCTTTTTTAATAACATTGGGTGTATTCCATCAGGTCCTATTGACTTATATGTCTTTACTTTTGACATTTGAAATAGAACCTCTTCCTCTGTAAACTCACATGTAACAAATTACTCATGTGTCCATTTTCCTAAATGAGGCCCCTTTCCTTCATTTTCATCTGTAAATAATAAAAAAATATTCATTGAGGCAGTCAGCTAGACCTTTATCCTCTTCTACATACCTTCTTTTGTTTTTAATCTAACAAATAATTTTCCTTTTCTCATTTATGTATCTAAAAAATGTTTTGTCTTTTTTTTTACTGACTGCTATTTTCTCTTCTGTGTGAGATTTGGAAGCTCTTATAGCTTGCTAATAGAGATGTCCCGAACAGTTCGCCGGTAACTGTTCGCCGGTTAACATAGCTTGTTCGCGGTTGCCGTGGCGGGCGAACATATGCAATGTTCGGTCCGCCCCCTATTCGTCATGGAGGTGGGAGGGTCTGGGAGGGAGGGTCTGCTGCTGATTGGCTGGAATATGTCTGCTGACTGTGAGGTACAGGATCAAAGTTTACTCAATGATGACGAGGAGGGGGCGGACCGAACATCGCATATGTTCGCCCACCGCAGCAACCGCGAACAAGCTATGTTCGCCGGCGAACAGTTCCTGGCGAACTGTTTGGGACATCTCTACTTGCTAAGCCTCTTTCTGACTAATCTTATAGACCATTCTGTCTTCCTCACTCTGTTTTTTTTTATAATTACTAAATTCTAGCTTTTTTTTACTATTTTGGCCACCTCTGGGGAGTATCAGTGGTTTTTTGATTTTTTTGCTTTTACTGACAAGCCTAATGCAATTTTATGTTGCCTTCAGCAGTGCAACTTTTAAATAATCCAATTTCTCTTGGACTCCATTTACATTGCTCCAGTCTGACTCCTTTACACATATTCTAATTTTAGAAAAGTCTGTTTTTATAAATTCTAAAACTTTTTTGTTTTTGTGTGGTGTGACTCAGTCACTGTTTTTATATTAAACCACACTGACTTATCACTGGATGCTAAACTTTCACCTACAGTAATATCTGATATCAAATCTCAATTTGTTAAAGGGAAACTATAGTCACCTGAACAACTTTAGCCTAATGAAGCAGTTTTGGTGTATAGAACATGCCCCTGCAGCCTCACTGCTCAATCCTCTGCCATGTAGGAGTTAAATCCCTTTGTTTATGAACCCTAGTCACACCTCCCTGCATGTGACTTGCACAGCCTTCCATAAACACTTCCTGTAAAGAGAGCCCTATTTAAGCTTTCTTTATTGCAAGTTATGTTTAATTAAGATTTTCTTATCCCCTGCTATGTTAATAGCTTGCTAGACCCTGCAAGAGCCTCCTGTATGTGCTTAAAGTTCAATTTAGAGATTGAGATACAATTATTTAAGGTAAATTACATCTGTTTGAAAGTGAAACCAGTTTTTTTTTTTTCATGCAGGCTCTGTCAATCATAGCCAGGGGAGGTGTGGCTAGGGCTGCATAAACAGAAACAAAGTGATTTAACTCCTAAATGACAGTGAATTGAGCAGTGAAATTGCAGGGGAATAATCTATACACTAAAACTGCTTTATTTAACTAAAGTAATTTAGGTGACTATAGTGTTCCTTTAACACTAAATCTAGTATGGCCTCTTTACAAGTTCGCGTCTCATGACTTGTTTTAGAGACAATCCCAGTAGGGAGTTTAGAATGTGTGCTTCTGGCACACGCAGCTATTTTGGTTTTCTAATTCATATCAGGAAGATTAAAGTCACCCATGATGATAACTTACCCCTTCAATGTAATTTTAGCTATTTCCTCAACTAGTAGATAATCTAACTCTTCTATTTATCGTGGGGGCTTATAAATCACACCTACACGAGTTACTGTGTGCTTACCAAATTGTAACATAACCCAAACGGACTCTATGTTCGCCTCACTAACTTTTATTAGGCTAGATTTTATGCTATCCTTCACATACAGGGCCACCCCTCCCCCTTACTTGCCTTCCCTGTCTTTTTTTTATATAAAGAGTACCCCTGGTATTGCTATGTGCCAGACATGTTTAGCATTATACCATGTCTCAGTAACAGCGTCTAAATCTACATTATCAGTTGCCATTATTGCCACAAGTCCATGGATCTTATTCCCTAAACTGCAAGCATTTGTAGACATGACTCTAAGCTTATAATTTCTTAACACTTGCTACAGGTACCTTCTGTCCTTGTTTGGGGGCAGGGACGGGCTGGGAAGGGGGGCAGGGAGGCAATTGCCCCCCAGGCCGCCCTAAACCCAGGGGCCAGGGCTGCCCACATCCAGCAAAAAAAGGAAAATCTGAATCCCCTGCCTCTGGCTCCGGCCCTATCTCTGGCTGAGGACTCAGATTGTTCAACTTACCTCACTCTTCCTGGAGCCTGCAGTCAGTGGAGTCGGCCGGCCTCTCCTGATGATGTAAGGAGGAGGGGGCGTGACTTTCACTGCTCTTCTCCCAGGACCGCTGGGGAGTATGGGAGAAGAGCAGAGGAAGCCACGCCCCCTCCTCCTGACATCATCAGGAGAGGCTGGCCGACTCCACTGACTGCAGGCTCCAGACTTCACTGACTGTTGCTGTATGCTGGCTGCTGCCCACCCCTCCCTGGCCTTAGGTAAGCCTCAGGGAGGGGGAAATACACTTTAGTTTTTTTTTATTCCCCTCCTCAGCCTTGCTCCCCCCTTCCCCCCTCCTCAGCGCCTGTCCCCTCCTCAGCCCTGTCCCCTCTCTTCCCCCCCCTCCTCAGCCCCTGTCCCCCTCCTCAGCCCCTTCCCCCCCTCCTCAATCGCTGTCCCCCTCCTCAGCCATCCCCTGTCCCTTAGTCAGGCTCTGGTCCCTTAGTAAGGCTCTGTTCCACCCTTTCCCTGCTCCTGCCCCCTTTCTCAGCCCCATGCCTCCCACTATAGCCCCATATCATCCCCACTACAGCTCCTCTTCCCCCAATTGCAACCCATATCACCCACACCACAACCCCTTTCCCAAATTGTAGCCATCAACCTACTTAAGCCCCTATCCCCCCTACATTTCCTAAACCCCCCAATTACAGTTTATACCTTCCACTACAGCCCCTGTCCCCCCACTACAGCCCTGTCCCTTTACTCAGCCACTGTCTACTGGTTTTAAAAGTGTAAAGTTTGGGTGTATGTGTGTGTCAGTATGTCTGTGTGTGTGTGTGTGTGCACCAGTATGTCTGTGTGTGCGTGCAAGTATGTGTTTGTGTGTATGTCAGCCAGTATGCCTGTGTGTGTGTATGTGTGTCAGTATGTCTGTCTGTCTGAGTCAGTATGCCTGTAACAGTGTGTCTTTCTGTGTATGTCTGTGTGCCTGTCAGTGAATGTGTGCGTGTGCCTGTCAGTGAGTTTGTGTTTTTTAGTGTGCGCCAAATCAGCAAGTGTGTGTGTGCTTGTCATTGAGTGTCTGTTTAGGTGACTGCTCCCCCCACCCCCTTTCAATCACATGGGAAAGGTGTTTTTACTCTCCTCTTGGTGCAATGGGCCACTTGACTGGATTTGCCCCCCAGGCTAAAGGCTGCCAGCCCTCCCCTGTTTGGGGGGACAATTTGATATGTTTTATCACCCTTTTGCCCCCCCCCCCCTCCTAGATTAAATACATCCTAGCAAAACCTCTGAATTGCTCACTGAGAGCATTTGTTCCCTTTTGAGAAAGATGCAAACCATCTTTTTGTACAGTTTATTTCCATTCCAAACAGAGCTACCATGAGAAATGAAGCCAAATCCTTGCTCCTGACACCGTTCACCAAGCCACAAGTTAAAGTCCCTAATACGCATCCGCCTGTTGTTCTGAGTGTCATTCTCTGAAGTTCTGCCTGTGCATAACAGTGTGGAAGCAACCTAAAAATCTACCTTTACCTCTAAAATCTCATTGCAAGGCAAGTCTTGTCCTAGACAAGTACATCTAATTCCCCTTCCTGCTTTGCTCGCTTAACAATATTACAAATACGTCTCCTGTCTCTGTGAGCAGTAGCTCCGGGAAGACATTTCACAAGACCACCATTGTCCAGCTCCACACCTCTTATGATAGAATCCCCCCAACAACAACTGTTTTCTAATAGGCCTCACCATAGTCTCCAAGCATGTCTCCATAATACCACTACCCTCCGTGCTTTAGCCTGTCTCCACAGCACCACTATCCTCTGTGCTTGAGCCTGTCTCCACAGCACCACTATCCTCTGTGCTTGAGCCTGTCTCCAACGCACCACTATCCTCTGTGCTTGAGCCTGTCTCCACAGCACCACTACCCTCGGTGCCTGAGCCTGTTTCCACAGCACCACTACCCTCGGTGCCTGAGCCTGTCTCCATAACACCACTATACTTTGAAAGTGCAGAAAATGAATTATGTAGAGCAACAGACTGTGCAATATGCCTTTTATCCACAACTCTAAGTCTACCAGATCCTACAGTAATCCATCTGCAATCCCTAGTACATCTCTGTGACAGTGGCTTTGCAGCACTTCCAACCTGAGTTTGTTTACCAGATAAATTACAAATCTCAGACTTTAAAAATACAATCTCCTGCTGCAATATAGTGAACTGTCTACAGATTACACAGCATCCAAATCTCCAAAAAGTGGAACGTGAAACAAATGCATAACAACTATTACACTGAACTAAGTCTGCCATTTTAATGAGGTGAATAATTTAAATCAAACAAATCTTACATTTATTTTTTTTTGTCCTCCTGTATACCTCAGATTACCTTCAGTTTATCTCCAGAATATCTCCAAACACACACTTTGAAGCAGCACTTGGATGTAGCAACCAAGCTACATATACCAGTAAATGGAACCACAACAGGGCATTGATTAACACCTAAAATGAGTTTAAATAGCTATAGGATTGCAGAAATCAAGCATGCATGTCAGTGATGCAATGACGCACCCTTGTTCATGTCAATCAGTAAGCAGTGGAGGTGGCGCTATAAACCTACTCCATCGTGATGTGGCGTTCGGACAGACGCCGGCCACCTCGATACAGGATGTGTCGCTTCTCTGGCGCTGTGACAATCAGATAAATTCCCTCTATTTATGTCAGTGCTGACAACAGCAGAGGGATTTCCAAGCTTACACAGTACAGAGCGTTCTGTGAGCTTTCTTTACCAAGTGATTCTAGGTGACATATGAGTGAAATCTCTCTTTTATGCTGCAGTTACTGTATGCTGCCTTTTCAATCACATAGTGAGTGGTACTTGCCAGCAGGTACAACACAGTGCCAATCACAGAACTCAAGTGGGAATGGAGAGAGACTATCAGGTGTGATCCTGCAACCACACAGGGCACTAAGTCCTTGCAAATAGCACGTTTCTCTTCGGTTTCAAATAGACAGTCTTGTAGAATCCAACCAATCGAGGTACTTTATGGCACAGCCCACTTCAGGAGGCAACATTAGAAACATTAAAAAAAATATCCGTCCAAACAAAATGCAAGCTCATCTGAGCACTTACTAACATAAATATCCCTTACTATCAGGGTTTAAACTATGTAAAACACAGGTTTTCATCAACCCTGTAAAATGTCAGTTTTTTTCATCCATTGTATTTGTGAGTTTTTAATCTGATTTGTTGGAGTAATCTAATATATCCCATTTTTAAAATGTTTTTGTGGTGGCAGCTTTTATATTAGAATCAAGCAAAGGGTGTGTTGGGGGCGTAGTCAAAATTTTGAGTCTAGTGGAAGCAAGCAGTGATTTTTTTTAACCCTTTCCCTGACTGAAGCAAGTTGCATCCTACTATGGAGTGCTGGTGTCTGTGTCATAGCACAATTCTTAGTAACAGATATTACAGAAAAATTACGTGCTCTTATCTTGTGTCCAAGTTACTGTGCTGTGATTTTCATGTTCCTACAATCACTGACAGGCCGTTTCACAGTTTACTTTGAAGGAGAGTGAGCTGGAAGTCTGGGCATGCTGTTTATGGATATCACATCTTCTTATTTAAAATAAAAAATAAAAATTGAATGGAGCTTTCAGCAAGCAGATAGCAGTCATACTGTGGTTTCCTTTCAAAGCGAACGATGATCAACTCAGGGATCTTTAAATATCCCGTGAAAAAAGATCTTTAAATACCCTATGAAAAAAATAACAAGCAGGTAACCTGAGCTGATGCAATCAGTATGGTGTTTATATGGAGGCTCCTGTCAGTTTAGGCATCAATTGAAAAGTGATAACAAATAAACCGTGCTTGTATAGGCGCTCAGATTTGTAATGTAGTAAAGAGCCTGGTTCCACTAAGCAGCTCAACACACGTGAAGGTACCTCCAACCTTAACACAATAACATGCAGAATAGTGGGGTAATGAAAGTAGGAAGGTCACAACAAACAAGACCCAGTGGAGCGCTAGTAAATTAAATAAACTCACCCTTTTACAAAGGGATATAAAGTACGTGGGAATCTAGAGAAAAAATATAATCGAGACAATGGTGTAGTATGTATGAACTTATTATTCATAGAGAGAAGGTTATGTTATGACACACTCACATGGTACAGAGCCTGAAAGAGATAGGCTCAAATCATAAGCGCAGGGGTGTTATAAAGCAAACACCAAGCTTCTTCAATGGCTTAATAGCAGTCCTCAAAGAAAGGGAGAAAAAAGGAGACAACGGACCAGAGTCCTGGTGTATTATCCTCAACCCAGAGTGGTAACAAAATCGATACAATTGCTTGCTCACCTTTAAGAGAGCCAATCCAAACTGGGCTCTCAGTGTAATAAGTAGTGTGCCTTTAAGAGGGCACCGCTCTTCTTTATAGCAGGAAAGTAGATGCAGGTAGTAGGCTCAAATGTAAAAAAAAACTTGTTTATTATAAAACACTTACATAAAATATAAGTAAAAGAATTCCCATAAAATTTATGGTATAAAATTGAGTCCTCTTCCGAGACGCGTTTCACCTTATACAAAAGGCTTTTTCAATCGGTATCCTGCTCGTGTCTTCCTGCTGTTTAAATACCCAGAGAGTCCTTTCTATTGGTTCCTACTGCCTTCCGGATGTCCAAATATGGTAAGGGGTATTCCGATCAGCTGGTGTGAGTTCTCGTGATTCCGGAAGTGACGTATCGCCCTTACCGCAACGTCACTTCCGTTTCGATCGTGGCCGCCATTTAGATTAATGGCAAGCTCCAAGTCCATACATATAACGTTTGTATATGGTTTGCAATATATCAAACATATAAAAAAGAAGGGAAAAAAGGGGAGATCAATTCTGCAGTTTAGTTGTATAAGTATATTAGTAAGACAATAAGCCCAATAGAGATTTGCTCGAAAAGGGATAAATTTTAAGTCTTTTTGTATTGAGCAACAGCCTCTATTCGGCTGTGTAAATGAATAATCATTATAAACTTGTATCTAAGATGTTAAATATATAAGTCAATTTCCAGTGCCTTTACTATCCTAAAAGAATACAGCCACTTATATTAAGCTATGTAAATAAATTGTCTTATCGATCTTTTATATAAGATGTTAAATATATGAATACATTTTCAATATTAATGTTGTCTTAAAGGGATATACAGCCAATTAAATATTGGTAAAAATATAGATGTCGGCATGTCTCAACCATATGGAATAGCCTGTTTTATTTATTATATACATACATTAGTCAGATATATATTAATCCTAAGTGGTATTATTGTCTTAAAGGGATACAATATCAATTTGATTATCAGAAGGATGTGCTCAACATTCAAAAAAAGCTGTATATTTCATCATAGTGAGAATCATATACAGGCTGAGATGAAGAGGAAAAGGGGAAATACTTAAAAGAAAAAACTTTATAAAAAATGACAAAGTTCGAAATCATGGTTAAGACCTCTAGGGTGCAGAGTGTCCAATTCGAATATCCACTTCATCTCAGCCTTACCCATCTTCCTCACCAGATCATCACCTCTCCAATCTGTGACTACCTTTTGGATGCCCTTAAATTGTAACCCTTTTGGATCACTATTGTGCATATTTTTAAAATGAAGTGATACATTATGTTTAACAAATCCATTTTTCACATTCCTAACGTGCTCCTGTATTCTCACCTGCAGAGGGCGTGTTGTCCGCCCAATGTATAGGAGGCCACAGGGGCACGTTAGCATGTAAATTACTTTTTTGGTGTGGCAGGTGATAATATCTTTTATTTTATAGTTCTTATTAGGTTCATTTGGATTTGCAAATTCCTTAATTGTTCTTTTAGGGTTGTTAGTATGCCTGCAGGCCCCGCAAATACCACAGCCATAAAACCCTTTAGATTCATTGAAGGGGTTTAGAACTTCTTTAACTCTGGTCGAATTGTTATTGGAAAGGCTATTTCTTAAATTCGATACTCCCCTATAGATAATTTTGGGTTTCTCCGGTAGGAGAGTATTTAGTATTTCGTCATTTTTAAGGATAGACCAATGTTTATGGATTACTTTTCTAACTTGTTTGCTCTGTATGTTAAAATCACAAATAAAGGCCAGTTCACTGTCCGCAGAGGTGGTGGGTTTCACTTTATATTTTAAAAGGGGTTCTCTTTCTCTAAGACTTATCTCCTCATAAGCGCTATCAAGTAGCTGTCTTTCGTAGCCCTTATCTGAGAAGTCCGTCATGATCTTTTGTGCTTGTTTATGAAACGTAGCAATATCGGTGCAGTTACGTCTTACTCTAAGAAGTTGTGCCTTAGGGGCGTTAAGGAGCCAAGGTGAGTAATGGCAACTATTGCCCTCGATGTAACTGTTTACGTCGACCTTTTTAAAAAAGGTACTGGTCTTAATGGTGTTACTTTCAATAAAAATGTTGAGATCGAGGAATTCAACAGAATTCTTACTGCTGTTTCGGGTAAGTTTGATGCCCCAATCATTATTCTCAACACTCGAAAAAAAGAGATCAAGAGACTCACTGCTGCCCTTCCAAACAAAAAAGATATCATCTATATAACGATGATAGGACACCAGGTTTGCATCCCACCTACGGTCACCAAAAACAAACAAATGTTCCCAGTATGACATGAACAAATTGGCGTAGCTGGGTGCAAACCTGGTGCCCATCGCCGTTCCGCAGATTTGCAGGTAAAATGCCTCACTAAACCAAAAATAGTTGTTGTGGAGTATCCAGTTGATTCCCTCCAAAATGAAATCAATCTGAGTTTGTGGGAAATGTTCAGATTTTTCGAGGAAAAACTTTGTCGCTTCACATCCTCTACTATGTTGTATGATGGTATACAAGGAGTGAACGTCGGCTGTGACTAGCCAGCATTCATCATCCCATACAACATCTTTAAGGACCTGCAGGACATTAATGGTATCTTTCAGATGACCTTTGCAGTTCTTCACTATGGGCTGTAGGCATTGGTCGATGTATTGAGAAAGCCTGCTCGATATAGATCCTATTCCTGAGATGATAGGACGCCCAGGGGGTTTAGTGATGTGCTTGTGGATCTTTGGCAGGTAATAGAAAACAGGAATCCTGGGATGGTGGATATTTAGAAATTCTGATTCTTTCTTATTCAGGATACCTTCTAACTTGCCTTTATCTAGCAGTTTAGTGTAGCTGACCTTGATATCGCTAGTGGGGTCTTTATTTAGAACAATGTATGTTGTAGTGTCACCAAGTAACCTATTGGATTCTGCAATATAGTCCTCTTTCTCGATAAGGACAATCCCCCCCCCCCTTATCGGCCGGTTTAATGACCAATGTGTTATCATTTTTAAACTTCTTTAGGCTTTCTCTCTCTTGAAAAGTAAGATTATATTCATTCTTACCAATAGGTTTGATACGTTTGATATCCCTCATGACCATTTTTTCAAATGTTGACATCTCGTCTGAGATGCAAAACTTGGGAAAAAAACTAGATTTCTCTTTGAGTTCCGTATGCACAAATTCATCATTTGTTTCAATCGGCATAGGTCTTATTGATGGTTTTTTATGAAAAAAATTTTTTAGACACATTTTTCTTTTAAACCTGTTAAGGTCCAAATAGGTGCTAAATTTATCCAGTGTCCTAGTCGGGGCAAATTTAAGGCCCTTTTCAAGTAATGATTGTTGTGATTTGGAAAGCACTCTATTCGTGAGGTTGAAGATACCATTCTTGATTATTTTTTGTCTTTTTTTCCTCTTTTGTAGAGATATTCCTCCTCTAATTCCCCTTCCTCTATGGATCTCCGCCTCTTTCCTAATGGGGAGCATTTGTATCTCTCCCTCTCCTGAAGTTCCCAAAAATCCTCTTGTCTTGGTGAATGGTCTAGGTGTGCAAATCTATTGTATAGAGGGACATTACCCTCCTCTTTTCTCTCTGATCTATTCACATATGGTTGGCGTTTGTCAAAATATACAATTGAGTTTAACGTAGCTCATGAATAAAATGACTGCCAAACAATGTCTTATAATTATCTGCTGGGCGAGGATTCTATTCGGAAGGCTCTGCATCAATTAAAATTACCTATGAGCATCAGATTTGCCTAAGCAACTTCCTGATCTGGTAGGAGCTAATTTCAGTAACTGCAAATTCTGGGTATTTGCTGCAAATTTAAGGATTTTATAATTCTTTATATTGGATTTTGAATATGCATCCAAAACCAATGCACAAAAAATAAAAACACAATGATTTAGAATAACAGAGAAAAAGAGACAATGGTATAGGGGTAGAGGCCACAATGTAATTGGAGTCAAGGTAGTGAATAGGTTCTTTAGAAATCATGTCTCCAGGGTCTTATTACGCAACAGGAGTGAATTTAAACAGAACATACAAGGTTTAGCTAGCTTAGGTATGCTCATGTCAGAGAAATATCCCATTTGTTATTTCATGAGATGGATCCTCTGTCTGAATGAGTGACCCAAGGTGTTGTGGGAGAGGACATATGAAAAGAATCTATCCTAGAATAAGCGCGTGATGAATGGAAGGTAGATGAGGGTGGGAATAGAATGTAATATGCACCTATCAAGTAAATTAGCATAAGTGAGAATTGAGAGACTAAAATATAATTCCTGGACAGCTGTGGGTTTGCCATCCCTGGCGAGTGGACCCCAAATGATCATGTGAGAAAAGGAGTAAATGTGAGTTGAGAATGTCTGCCAGAAGGAGAGGTCCAGAAAGGTGGGAGCATAAAGTATGAAAAAAGTAATATATTAGAATTCTAGTTTGCCAGTGAGGGAGAGAAATCTGCCTTGAGGATCAGAGAATAATGCAAATTCTATCATAAACAAAAGAAACAAGTAATTATACCTACCCCTTTAGTTTTAGTGTCAGGAGAGTTGACCAACAACCTCAAATATTGTGGACTCAATAAAGAAAAAGCATTTTAAATGTATTCTTGAGGATATGGTAAACGTATTTTTGAATGCATTTGGGAATATATATTTAGTTAGCTCTAATGTTGGGATATAAAATTCACCTTTTAGTTTTCCCTACTTCTCCCCTTTTTTTCCCATTCTTGTGTGATTAACAATATATATATATATATAACCCAGCAGGGTAAGAGGGGCCCTCGACCGGCACTTGTGAGAGTACTTACATTAGCCCACCGGGGCTGAATGTCCGCTTAATTTTACTTTCAATTAGTCTACAGGAACAATATTCAATTATTGATATAATTATATCATAAATTAATTATTTTCCCGAACATAGGTGTGCAATTTCTGTAACCTTTATGACTTTTAAAATTCTGTAAGCATGATATAGCATTCTATTTCTGCAAACCAATAATGTCCCACCGTAATCATATCTCTTTGCTGCTTCCCCATCCTCTTGGTGACAAAGAAGGTTTTGCAATCCTTTTCACTCTGCTATGCAGTAAATAGTATTGCTGCCTTTATTTTTTATTTCTAATTCCTCCAAGAACATCTTGCTGACATTCTAACACCTGAAAGTAAACTGATTTCTTTTTAAAAAAACAAAACTATTATCCATTTATTTATAATGGATTGTATAGATACACCTTGAAAAGATCACAAACAAAATTAATTACAAAAATGCAAAATATTAAGATACATACTCTTAACATTTTATTTTTTAACATTCCAAACTGGGTTGCTGTATCTCTCATGCTGAGGATACTTACCTGAATGTTGGCATAAGTCTGATATGCAAATGGTATAGGTTCTCTCTGTAATGACACAAGCGAGCAAAAACATTTTTGACTAACCAGTGACTAACTGAAGGACAAGCTATTTAGGTATCTCTGAGCTTTTTCATATTGTCAAGGTTCTCATATTCTCTGTTTCTGTTGCATATTTTTTTTTTAATCCACAGTTTATAAGGTCTTCCTGCACCTTCAAGTACTTAACCAGGTAGAGTTTATTATTCCATAAATTGGTGTTGAGCAGGGGATTTCAGAAAAAAAAAGTGTATCCTCCAAGAGCAGTTCTATTCATCATTTAGGATAAGTAGAACTGTTCTGTAAACTGATAGCCATCATGCTATAACTGCTTTTGAAGAGCTCAGTTCTAGTTGTTTATGATTGCACATGCCTCTTACACAAGCTTGACAAAATTGATCTTTCTAATTAGATAGAGCAGCCACTTGACTTTATGATTGACAGCTGCAGGAATGGAGCTATTCAAAGCTGAGAAGAAAGATGCAGGATTGGGTCCTGGCCAAACCACTTAAGATGTTTTTTCCCACACAGAAAGATGGTCAATCATGCTTCATACTGGATGTGTGGGTATGCTTTGTTGTGAAAAGGGCGAGTTGATCAATAATTGTCCATGCCCACTCACATTTTCCTTAGAAAAAGAAGTAACTGTACCTCAGTGTTAAAACAAAAAAAACGTGCCCATGTAATATCAACTGCATCTGCAAAGACAACAGGAACTGTAAAACTCAGTCGAGTAGGGTAAAATCACAATAAAAGACATTTGGAAAAAGGGGGAGTAGCATCAGTCGTAATTTCTTTATTTTTTAATAAGTTTGTTAAACAAGTGGATAACCACCAACAATACCACATTTTAGAATATTTTAGAAAAACCTCGTGCTGTTTTCTATTACCAAGGAATTGAGCCAGGGTACTGTTGACATCATAGCAACTACAGTGGGATGTCGTGGTTATGCTGCTTGAAGTAGCCCTTTAGAATAATTTCACCTGCTTGTCTGGTTCACGTCAATACAAAGAATGTAGACGTATTTGCTAAGTGCAGTGAAGTATAGTGTGACATATAAAACTGTATATACCAAAGAATATAAGAATAGTTTATACAGGGAGAGTGGATGTTTGCCCACGTGATGATGTGGAGACGTTGGACGTTGTGAGCAGTGGATGGCTGTTTGGAAAGAAAATTGCTGAGAGGAACGCCGGAGCAGGGAGAAACTTGAATGAGCCTGCTAAGTTGTAGCCAGTATTGAAACTTTTCATCTTGCCTTGCATCTGATGGTTGGGCTTCTGAGCTTGAGGCACTGAAGATTCCTCACATTGATGTTGAAATTACTCACACTGATGTCTAACTAAAATTCATCACAGTCACACATGTTTATGAGGAAAATTTGCAAACTAGACCTCACAAAACTGATGAGTATAAGTCTAAAAAGAAACAATCAGACAAAATTCGCATCCTATGTATATAAAGTTGACAACTATGACACTGTTTTCTTATTATTTGGTAAATTATATTTTTTTAAACTTTTTTTTTTTAAACCTACCAAAGTTCATAACGAACAGTTTAACCAAACTTTTAACCAGCAGCCTAACTGCCCTATTCTATTTAACTAACCCAGAGCCTGTTTGTCCCTTTAACCCGCTGCTGTGACCAAACACCCCTTACGCCCTTTAACATGGGAGGGACAAATTAGGCCAGGAAAGCAAATTAAAAGTGCCTAATTCTTAAATGACTACCTATTTATACTGGGACAACCACTAACAATCCAACCCCCAATCCCGGGGGGCCTTCCCCCTAGCTCTGTCAAGCCCACTAAGCTTTGCTTGTTCCATAGGGTTACATTTTTGTTTGCAATAGCCTTTTCACACCAGCACTTATGTATACACGACTGCCGGGCAATGCAACCATATTCCATAATCGTGTATAAACAATTAGCATAATTGCAGATTACATTTTTTTATTGCAACTTATTTTAGTTTGCCATAATTGCCAGATTGCCATAGTTTGCCAAATTATGCCATAACTAGAGTCACAGAGCTCACAATGCAGAGGCACAGGGAGCCGCTACACTGCAAGCCTCTGAACAATAAATACAGAATAGCTCTGTGAATCCAGCACTGCAAAGCCATCCTTCAATTTATACACACACAATGCAACCCCTATTTATTTTTTCACTATTGGTGATAGTGGGGTCCTTGTGTAAGTTTCGCCGAATGGCTCACAAAGCCTAGAGTCACCACTGTGACAGAATAAACATAAGAATTCACAAATAATTTTTTTAGGCATGTTACGCTACAGATAAAAAAAATGTCTGTTGTAATACATTTAATAAAGTGGAAAATGTATTCATACTTACCGTAATTTTCTTTTCCTGGCTATTATTCATGGCAGCATATACACATGGGTTAGCTCCTCCCCTTACAGCCAATAGGACAGGATTAAACAAATTCTTATATAAAAGGAGGATCCAGAGAAGAGACCCTCAGTCAGTAACAAGCACTTACAGAAGAATTAGAACCATAAGGGTGGGTTGTATATGCTGCCATGAATAATAGCCAGGAAAAGAAAATTACGGTAAGTATGAATAAATTTTCCACTTTCCTGGCTAATCATGGCAGCATATACACATGGGATTACCCAAGCTCATAGGGAGGGAAACAAGAGACACAATGAATGCAAAAAAATTATTTATTAATGCCGATAAATATAAATATATATATTAATAGTGTCTAGAGGAGCGGACTGAATTAAGGACTTGATGACCAAAATGAGAGTCCACTGCCGCTCTAACATCCAGCTTATAATGGCGGATGAAAGTGTTCACCGAAGACCAAGTGCCAGCTTTGCAAATCTCATCAGGAGAAGCATTCGCCACAGAAGCCCAAGATGCTGCGATAGCCCGAGTAGAGTGAGCTCTGATACCAGTAGGAACCGGCAGTGATAAGTATTTGTAAGAACATGAGATGGCCGATACCACCCACTGTCTCAATGTAGAGGTAGAGGCAGCTTCACCCTGCCTGTGGCCAAAAGGCAAAACAAATAGTCTGGGTGATCTCCGGAAGGGGCTGGTCTTCTCCAGGTAGATAGATAATGCCCGAACCACATCCAGAGTGTGCCAAACTTTTTCTTCAGGAGAAGAGGGATTTGGATAGCAGGAAGGTAGAATAATCTCCTGGTTCAAGTGGAACTTAGATATCACTTTAGGTGAAAATTCCGGGACTGGTCTGAGGACCAAGCTGTCCTGAAGAATTCTCGTGTATGGTGCTTCACAGGATAATGCCTGGAGTTCACATATCCTTCGTGCGGAAGTAACTGCTACCAATAGGATTACCTTTTGAGTGAGTACCATCAAAGGAGCCTGGTCAAGTGGTTCAAAAGGAGACCTAGTCATGGCCTTCAAGACCAGAGGCAGGTCCCATGCTGGCAAAAATACCTTCAGAGGAGGCCGGATTTTTATTGCTGCTTTAAGGAAACGGATGACCAATGGTTTGAGTGCCCATCGGGTACCTGACAAAGCGGATAGAGCGGATACCTGGAGCTTTAGAGTGTTATAGCTAAGGCCTTTGTCTAGGCCAGCCTGAAGGAAACAGAGCACCGAAGATAATGCCAGAGGTTTAATTACCACCTGATGTTCTTGTGCCCAGCAAACAAAGGCATGCCAAATCCTATAATATGTGGAGGAAGTTGATATCTTATGAGACCTCAGGAGAGTCTTAATGACTGCGTCAGGCATGCCAGCATTCATCAGAGCTTCCCGCTCAATCTCCAAGCCCACAACTTGAGGGTTAGGGGGTTCGGGTGTAGCAGCGGTCCCTGGGATAGTAAATCTGCCTGATACGGGAGTTCCCTCGGAGGTTCCCGACTCATCCGTCTCGCCATAGGGAACCAGGGTCGCCGGGGCCAGAATGGGAGGATGGCGATGACATCTACCTTCTCTTTCTGAATCTTCTTCAGAGTCGGGTATATGAGAGTTATAGGAGGGAACACATAGGCCAGAGTGAACCTCCAAGGTTGGGATAGAGCATCCTGCCCTGTGATCGACCAGTCTCGAGAAGAAGGCTTCGACCTGGGTATTCCGGGCCGTTGCCATGAGGTCTATTTCTGGGGTTCCCCAGATCAATGACAGCTCCTGAAACACTTCGGGGCTTAGATGCCACTCGCCTTTGTCTATGGTCACGCGGCTCAGATAGTCTGCCATGGTATTCTGAATCCCCGGCAGGTGTACAGCAGAAATACCCTGAATATTTTTCTGGCATCAACTCATGATGGGCCGTAGTTCCTTCATTAACAGTTGGCTGCGGGTACCGCCTTGATGAGAGACATAAGCCACAGCCGCCTGGTATCCATTTGTTCTTCAGGATCCCCCTGAAGTGTATGAGAGCCCTGTGGATGGCCCGTAATTCCAAAATATTCCTCGGAAGAACCGACTCCTGTCTGTTCCATCGACCTTGAGTCATTCGGTCCTGACAGTGGGCACCCCAACCATGTGCGCTGGAATCTGTTGTTAGCAGGACCCAATCGGGTTCTATTAAAGGAAAACCTCTCTCCAAATTCACCCTTCTTAGCCACCAGACCAGGTCCATTTTCACTACAGGAGAGATCTTCAAGGGCTGATTCCAATCCATAACCCGACGGTTGAACTGGTTCAGGAACGACCTCTGAGGAACTCTGAGATGCCACTGGGCCCACCTGACTAGTCCTATAGAAGAGGTCAGATTGCCCAGAAGTTGCGAGTATGTCCTTGCAGTAATTATATGAAGGTGCAGAATCTTGTAGACAAAGATCAAAATCCTCTGTATTCTTTCCTGTGAAAGGGAGATAGAGTTCCGGAGCGTGTCGAAGCGCGTCCCCAGAAACGTAATCTTCTGGGATGGAATGAGGCTGCTTTTTTGTAGATTTACTAGCCAGCCAAATCGAAGAAGTTCCGATAGTACAAATTCCCTGTGATGCAGCGCCATCTGGACGTTTGGTGCTACCAACAGAAGGTCGTCCAGGTAATGGAACAGAGAAACTCCCTGAATCCTCAATCTTTCTATGAGTACGACTAACACTTTCGAAAAGGTTCTGGGTGCGGTGCTCAGGCCAAATGGAAGTGCTCTGAATTGAAAGTGGTCTTCTCCTATGGCAAATCGGAGAAAACGATGATGTCCCTTGGCTATCAGGATGTGATAATAGGCGTCCCGTAGGTCTATAGAAATGAGCCAATCTGCCTTCCGGATGGCTGGGGAGATGGATCTTATGGACTCCATCTTGAAAGATCTGATTAGAAGTCTCCTGTTGATCCTTCGTAGGTCCAGAATAGGTCTCCACTTGTCCTTGTCTTTCTGGACTAAGAACAGAGGTGAATAGTGACCCTGAAATCGTTCCTCTTCTGGCACTGGAACGATGACCCTTTGGGACCTGAGGTTTTGAATATAATCTCTCAATGCTCTGCGTCTGCCTTCGTCCTTGGGCAGGCCTGTGGGAATGAAGAAGTCGCCCCTGGGTCTTCTGAGGAATTCCAATCTGTAACCTCTTTGAATTATAGCTTTAACCCAGGCATCTTGTATGTCCTGTGCCCAAACCTTCCAGAAATTGGAAAGACGAGCACCGACCTCTGACGGATAGTCAGAAGTTCCTGCCTCCCCGAAAGGAAGGGTTTCTACCTCGGGAAGAAAGGGCAGCATATGATTGGCCCCCACGCCAATTACTACTCCTGTTGAACTCTCTACCTGGTCGGTAACTACGAGCATCCCGAAAGTATTGATCCCTCGGGGGTCGCTTATCGGACCAAGAGGAGCCTGGTTTCCTGGTTCTTTTTTCTTAGGGTAAAAAGACCTTCAGCTGCTTTTTTAATGGATTCCTCCAGGGTCTTCCCAAATAGAAGCTCACCTTCAAAAGGTATGGAACATAAATTGGACTTAGAGAAGGAATCTGCACCCCAATAACGCAACCATAAAGCTCTCCTAGCTGCAACGGAGAGGGCCATGGTGCGGGAGAAGATCCTGGTAATATCCAGAGCAGCTTGAACGACAAATTCCGTGGCCATCCGAAGGTCATGGATGGACTCCCTGAGGACTGTTCTCTTAATTCCTCTTTTCACATCTGTATCTAGGTCCTTCATCAAACTTTTCATGGCTCTGGATACCGCCGTAAGACAAACAGCTGGATGGCATCCAGTACCTCCTGCCGAATATATCTTGGAAAGATCAGAATCCAATTTCTTATCCATCGGCTCCCGCAAGGAGGCTGAACTATCCAGTGGTAGACTCGTTTTCCTAGCTACCCTTGATATGGTAGCATCAACTTTTGGAGGTGTTGTCCATTTCTTTGAAGTCTTTTCTTCCAAAGGATAAAGCCTGGATAGCCTGCCCTGAAATGGAACTTTTTTTATCAGGTTTCTCCCATTCTGCGGTAACTACCTCTTTAATGACTTTGTGAAGAGGGAAGGAAGGCTTCTGCTTCCTAAGATCCGCAAAATGCTTATCAAAAACTTCAGGTTTAGGAAGATCCTCTGGTAATTCAAGGGTCTTTCTTACCTTCAGTATGAGCTTATCCACTGTCTTGGTGTCTAGATATTCCGACAAGACCTCTTCTTCATTCTCACTAGAGAAGGTCTGATCGAGAACCTGAAATTCTTCCAGCGAATCCTGGTATTCTGAGCCAGATGATTCTGAGGATACCAGTCTCTGTCTTGGTCTTTTCACGGACCGCTTGCTTGCCTCCATGGCCTCTGAGATGCCCTGAGCCACCTCCTGTCTGATCCAAGTCAAGATATCTGGTGACTGAGTGGGTGTCAAGGTTGCTGGAGCGGTCACTTTCTGCAAACAGTTTAAGCACAGCTGTTTGCCTTCCAACGCCTTCCCATCACATCCTGCACAGGGGTCTGACTTCTGTCTCCTCTTTCGTGGGGGAGATGAGATAGACTGTTCTCCATTACTAGAAGTAATATAAGGAACTGTTAGTAAATGGAGAGTTAATACCCCTTTAACGTTATCAATATATATATAAAATATATGGAATCCTACTCACCTGGATTCTCCTGAACAGGGTAAAGGGTTCCTACTAGTAGAGCTCATAATGGGCAAACTACAATAAATAATTTAAAATAATTCTCTTAGAATATACAAAGCAAACTATCACAATAAAGGGATAAATGTTTAACAGAAATACACAAACCTGTGGCAAAGAAATAGAAAGGCTTTCTTTTAGGTAATCCAATGCAAGTTGTACAATAACTGAATCCACAACAACCTCCTTCGAGTACCAGCAACTTTTAAATAGTGTCTGCTTAATTACTAACCTGATTCTGGCGTCTTTCTGCCATTACCTGTGATTTTAGAGTTTTGCCCACAGTAAAGATGGCCGCCGCGACCTCACGACCTTACCCATACTGCATTCTGGCGCCAAACGAACTTGCTGAGCTCCTGACCTGGGAGAACTGAGGACAGCAAGCCAGGGATCCCAACTGTGAACAGGATGACTCCTAAGGGTCTCAGCCCGCCCAGGAGTGAACAGGTACTCATAGAACCCAGGTAAAAGAAGGAGGAATAGGAAGGAGATAGTGGGAATCAATTTCCCCTTGCATGTACTTAAAAACACACTGTAAAGAGAGAGAAAATAATAGAGGGAGCTAAAAAGCTCCCTTCCTAAAGGCTGTAAGGACAGGAAAAAGACTGAGGGTCTCTTCTCTGGATCCTCCTTTTATATAAGAATTTGTTTAATCCTGTCCTATTGGCTGTAAGGGGAGGAGCTAACCCATGTGTATATGCTGCCATGATTAGCCAGGAAATACAAATATATAGGCATTTATACACTGGATTGTAGTGAATTCAAAATTAAATTTGCGCTATTCGCATAATAGTTGCTATTTGTGCTTAAATTTTCCAATTCACATGGTTACTTACTTAAGTGAGAATTGTTAGGAATCCAGAGTAAATCCAAGGTTAATTTCAAATTTAAGGTCAGAGTAGAGGAATTGGAAGCGTAGCTGACTTGGAGAATTTTTCAATATTACCTACTTTGGCTTTAAAGGTATAGCATCAGGAACACAAACATGTATTACTGACACTATAGTGTTAAAATAACTATTTAGGTGTCTGCATCCCCCCCTATGTAGTAAAAGCTGTTTAAACTCATCTTTTCCCTCCTGCTGTGGCAGTCTCACCGTGGTTAGTTTTGCTTGGCTCTGCCTCCATAGCTGAAATCAATCCGCCAATCCAATGCTTTCAGCATTTTCTTCACTGAGATGCATTGAATCAGTGCATCTCTATGGGAAACATTCAGTGACTCTATGCAGAGCATGGAGAGTCTGAACACCAGTGTTACACCCTATGCAGCACTGACCCAGGAGCCATCTCTTGAGTTATTGCGCCTAAAAGTGTAACTAGGCTGCAATGCAAACAGTAGTTTTTCTGAAAATGTAGTGTTTACATTAAAAAGGCTGCATACTATAAACCCCAGAACCACTACATTAAAGTGAAGTGGTTCTAGTGACTATAATGTCCCTTTAAATTTAAAATTCCCATTACATTACCAATAATTCACACTTTAGTAAATAACCCTGACAGTTATAAATTCACTACAATTATGTTTTAAATGAATAAACCCCAAAGAATAACTGATGAACACTGTTCTGATCATTATTTCTTTAATGTATTTCTTCAAAATGCTATCAGCAAAACTAAAAAATAAACAGTATCTCCTAGGCTAAGAAAACTGACTGAGCTATCCCAGACTGCAAGATCAATAGCTCTGCTGGAGAGGAAACCTCTATGATAGCATTGATAAGCTACAGCCAGTGGGTGTTGAAAGAATGTAAAAGCTGCTGAAACAAAAATCTGTTCTTTTCATATGTTTGTGAGATAGAGACATAGAAAATAAAATAGGTGTCCGCACCACAGAGGAGAGAATTCCTAAGTTAATTCGTGTAGGGACAAGAAATGTATAATTTTCAAAAAATGCTTAATTGTTTGACCAGTACCAATGCTCGTTTGTTTGTTTGTTTGTTTGTTTTTAATAGTTCATCTTTCTTTAGTCCCAGCAAAAAATGCAATTACAATGAAGTGTACCGAGCAGTTGCTTAATTTGCGTAATAATCTTATTGTTTTATTTACAAGGCACTATTTAGGCTCTTCATCTTAATTAAACAGAAATGATTTGCAAGACTATATAATACCACAACAGCTACCTAATAAATGTACCTTAATCAGAAAGGGCAGGTTTATATTCTACTTGCTAATGAATGACTGGTACATTAACTAGCAACTACAATGACTTAGCCAGGAAGGAAACCTCAATATGGAATCAACTTGTTCTCAACAATGATTTCATTGAAAATAATGAATCAATAGGTGTCCAATCTGTGCATCAATATAAAGCATAAATGAGCCAACTAAAAGGACATGCTGCTGCTGGAAGATTTTTATTTGATTAGATTCTTTACACTGATCACATGCCAATAGTTCTTGTTATTGCATTATCTATT